>NW_014577264.1:238565-248710 GCF_000485595.1 Priapulus caudatus | reverse complement strand
ATATTGATACTAGTAAAATGGCGCCAAAAATAAAAATGTCAGTCTGCAGGCTGATGAAACTGGGAGATTTCCCCTGTGACCACACAGCTGCAATGAAACTGTCAGATCCTAACATCTTCGTGAGTCACGCCCCGTCACGTGGTATAGTAGCCGCGTAACTGTTTACACTTTCAAGTTCGTCGTATTTTCCTGATCTAACGATGCGCATGCTCATAGGCATGTATGTTCGCAATGGATAAAGTTGGGCGCCGAGCAATTTGTACAAAATAACTTATCTAAAACACTCACTGAGAAACTTGTGAGATGTACTAAAGTCTTAGAAGATAGATAGGATATATAGATGCTCATTTGCGAGCAAATATGTGTTGAGCTAGACGAGTATTCCTGGTAGACAAAGATCATTGTAGTAACATAAATAAATTATGAAAATATAGAGCACAGTATGTGATAGAAATTCGAAAGTGCAATGCGTTAAAGCAAATAGTTGAGACTGCAGTAACAACAATCCATCCAGTTCAGAAGCAAGCGGGCGGACAGCGAAGGTCAGTGTAGCCATCAACAACATAGGCTAGACATTTTCAAAAGAAGCAGTTAGAGGATAAAATGCTGGTATCGGCAGGGACAACTCTCAGCAAATAATGAAAACTTTGAACGTACACGGAAAACAGTATTCAGGATTCCAATATTGAAGGGTGATCCAGAATACATTCGGACCTAAGTGAGAGGGTTATGTTAAGGCTAAATTAAAAAATCCACGGTTACAGTAGAAGTGACAGAAAACGCACACTTCATCATTCATGTTGATGCTCGCATGAACGCCAAAAAAACCAATACTATCGCTAAAAAGAACCACTCGTTTGAACATCATGGAGCCTTAGACAACAAGTATCTGCTGGTACTGTAGCACGTATAAAAAACGTGCGTTAGAAATTAGGCAAAGCAAACAGTGCCGACGTGGTCGACTTGCTGATGAGTCAGAACGACTTGTAGCTACTACTAGCACAATTGCACCACCACAGAATCATCAACTCTCTCAGTCAAACGTTGCTCGCCAAGAACGCTCCATTGCTCAGCTGAAGTCAATGTTAGCACCCTGCAACTTATTCCAAATGGAGGCTGGTAGCGAGAACTCGGACTGCAGAGACTGCATGTACAAACTCATGTCAAATGAGATCATCCCAGACGAAGTTCACCAAAGTATCCTAGCAACAGAGGAGAATGGCATGAAAGCTTACAAAACGTTTGTAGAGGAACGCATCATCTGGAGTCGCAATTTGTGGGACAAGATGACCAAAGTCAAGCAGAAGACATGGATGTCTGCTGCAAAAGACATTAAATTGAACACAGGGTCTGAGGTGTTGACCTTGAAGGCAACCACATCACTTTTTGCCAGACTGCTGGTTATTGCCTGGTCATCTCGAGAGAGTGTCGATCTGGAAGAAGTGATTGGCATGCATGAATTTGCCTACACAAACAAAGTATTCATGGCACCGGATGGATCTATTCATCCCACTACGGACAAGAGCACAGTGATAAAGCTTCTGGAAGATTTGGTGGCCAACGACACAGTTCAAACTTCTGCACAGCCCACCGAGTTTGAAGAGGGATTGGAGACGTGTCTTGTAGTTGATGGAATGGGAGTGGTACAGGAGTTGATGGCAATCAAGAATTTCAAGACTTGCAAAGAGCTTGCAACATCCTTCGTCACACTCATTGACTCAAAGGCTCGAGGATATTGCCAAGTGCGAGTTATATTTGATAACTACACCAATAAAGCATCAATGAAGGAACAGACTAGAGAGCGATGGAAAGGCAATGTGGGGGTAACTAAATCCTACATAGTTTAAGACTCAACGAGCATCAAAGACGTTTCTTGCCAGCAGCAGCACAAAGGATTCGCTAACTCTCTACCTTTCCCATCAGCTTATCCGCTACAGTACCGTCAAGGTCATGACTGCAACACGGCAGGAGGTCATGACGAATTATGAATGTGAAATAATGCCCGGTGTCAGCACACAGGAAGAGGTGGACACTCTTATGATTTATCATGCTGTAGAAGTTGCGAGCAACGGGATTAATGTCCACATATATTCTCAAGACACAGATGTGCTGCTTTTGGCTCTACGAAGAACGCCACTACTTGGCAACCATTCTGCGCTAATCATGGGGACAAGCGAAAGACGACGAAAAGTCTTCCTACAGCCTATTTATGACAAGCTTGGACCGGAGAAATCAGCAGCTTTGATAAACTGGCATGCTCTCACAGGCTGTGATACGACAGGACATATCCAAGGAAAAGGAAAGAAGGGATGCTTTGCAACTTTCCTGAAGGCAAGCCCCACCATCCTGATAGCACTAGCTGGTCTTGGCGAAGGAGATGAACCATCCGAAAAAGTTATACATGGCTGTGAAGAGTTTCTTTGCTCTCTTTCCTGTCCAAGTGGAGTCCACATTGGGCAAGCAAATATGCTCAGATGGTTTTTGTTCAAGCAACTCAAAGATGAACAAGGAGTTGACGAACTGCCACCGACTCAGGGAGCATGGATTCAACATATACGCCGTGCCCATGTCCAGGCTAATATATGGCACCAGGATATGGTATTGAAACCAACTTGTCTGGACCCTCTGACCTTGGGGTGGCGAAACCTAGACAAAAAGCTACTGACAGTTCTTTCTCAGGTTGTTGATCGCTCCGCCGCTGAGCAAGAGAAGGCCAATTCAGAGTTCCTAGCATTTCAGTAACGCTACTGTCACGCCGGTAGTCTCTACATACGAACCTGGCTGCCCTTCTCTGTACTTTTTCCAAATTATCAATGTTTTTGACCAGGAACGGATCCCAAACAATAGATGCAAATTCCAATTTTGAGCGAACTAATGATTTGTATGCAACCTCTTTGAGTGTTTTTGGAGCAAATTTCAAGTTGCGGCGTAGAAAACCGAGTGTGCTGTTGGCCTTTGCGCAAATCGCACTGATGTGGTCGTCCCATTTTAGGTTGGAGAGGAGTTAACCTCAAACATCTTTGTAGATAATGTACTTAGTGGGGCAACCACAGTTGAAGCCGCTGCCAAGCTTGCTGTGTATATGAAGAACGCGCTGCCAACGGCGAATTTCCTCTTAGAAAGTTCCTGTCCAACAAATCAGAAGTGTTAAAGGGATGAGATAGAGAGGATCTGGCTTATATCATGAGGCTACGTTTGTCGAGGAGGAGATCATGACGAAAACGCTTGGGGTAAAATATTTCCCAACGGAGGACAAATTAATCTTTGCCTTATGTGCCAAAATGAAGACCATGCAAACGGAACTGTATCCAAGTGCCATAGAGGAGTTAACGTCAAACATCTTTGTAGATAATGTACTTAGTGGGGCAACCACAGTTGAAGCCGCTGCCAAGCTTGCTGTGTATAGCAAGAACGCGCTGCCCAACGGCGAATTTCCTCTTAGAAAGTTCCTGTCCAACAAATCAGAATCGATGTTAGATGGATTAGATGTAGATTAGATTAGAACGGATTAGATGTAGAGCCTAGGTTTTCATTGCATGCATTCGGAGATGCAAGTGAAAGTTCATATGGTGCGGTGGTATATCTTCGCGTGACAGACTCGGCGACTACAAGGATTCATGTAAGCATATTGTACATGAAAACATGGTGCTGCTGAGTTGTTTCTTTGAAGGTAAGACGTAGTTTGCCTGAGTTGAAGCTGACGGCTGCACTCATAACGTCATGTCTGGGAAAATATGTGCAACAAGAAATGAAGTTAAGATTCGACAACGTGAATTGTTGGTCAGATTCAAGGGTAGCGATTGAATGGATTAGTCGTTCGATCAGCATATATTTGGAAGACATTTGTAGCCAATCGAATCACTGAAATGCACAATAACGTGATGCCTAGTCAATGGAAATTCGTACCAGGCAAACTGAATCCCGCTGATTTCTGCTCACGAGGATGTTTAGCAACTATCTTAGTTGAGTCTAATCTTTGGTAGAATGGTTCAGAGTTTTTAATGTGACATGTGGAATTGTAACAAGGTCGGTTTCTTTTTATTTTGGTGCTGCCCTCGAGTGGTTCAAGAAGATAAACCTAGACAAGGTTAGTGGCGAACAGATGGCAGCACTAGGCAGCCATGCTGGAATAGACTCAAAGAGGAAGAAAGTTTACTGCTGGCTCGAAATTTGTATCGTTAAACATTTTCGTTAACATGTATCGTTAGAATTTTTCAGGTGTTAGTCAGGACAATGACTGTTAATGTATTCATATGCTGGTATTTTCGCTGTGGTTCAGGAGAGATATGATATGTCTTGATCTAGTGTGTAACAAGTGAATTATATAAAAATCACGAATATAGTTAGACAAGATGGCCTATATGGCAATTTGACCATGTCCGTTATTTTTGTGTTATTCCTAGGTTATATTTTATGACCCAGGACAGTTGGATGCCCGCGAAGTAGGCATCTACTATGGTGTAGCCTAAGCCTCTTACTTGGCTCCCTAGGGTACGTGTGTCAATGCTCTCTGGTGTATAACTGTACTAGTATTATGCATACAGTGTTATTTCTGTAATCATTATTCGATATTATTCTGTATTGTATCTCATGTTTTAATGGGGTCGTTACCCCGTTAGCATTTAGCTGTTGGAACTTGTAATCGACTGTACATTTTTTGCCTGGATTTAAGTGTTAGGCTGTCCATGCTGCTCACAATTGGTATTTGGTATGTTCCAGGTTTTTTTTTTTTTTACAAATAAAGCATTTTACCCCGCACTTGGTCGTTGAAGATTGTTTCTGAACCTCACAAATGGTGCAGTCGACAGGATCAAGTACGGCTTCCAATGAGACAAACCCCGGAGGGAGACGGAGGGGTGGAAGACGAAAGAAATGGAGGCATTGAAGAATCACCCTGAGTTGGACACCGCTAAAGAAGCTAGCGATGCAGCCTACGACACAGTCAACCATCGAAAACTATACCAGCTAGTAAAGGATGTGAGACTAGCAGAACTAATCAAGAACCTGTTGGCAAACAGGCGGTTTTTCGTGGATCTCAATGGTAACCGCAGCAGATGGCGTAGACAAAAAATGGCCTTCCACAAGGAAGCGTCCTGGCCCCTCTGCTCTTTAATCTATACACAAATGACCAGCCAGTACACACAAACACCAGGAGTTTCCTTCATGCAGATGACCGCTGCATTGATTCACAGAAACAGTCCGTTGACGAAGCCGAACGGTCCATCACCAATGCTCTCGCAGGCCTAACCACCTACTACACAGCAAACCATCTACGAGCCAATCCCGGGGAAACACAAATAAGTGCCTTCCATCTAAAGAACAAGGAGGCAAACCGCCAACTGAAAGTCATATGGTATGAGAAATGGCTGACACATACCTATAGCCCAGTCTACCTAGGTGTTACTTTAAACCGCTCTCTAACCTACAAGGATCACATCATCAAGACAAAGGCCAAAGTGGGTGCGAGAAACAGTATTCTAAAGATGTTGGCCACTACTAAATGGGGAACAGACGCTGGGACAATCAGAACTACTGCTATCGCCCTGTGTTAATCTGCGGCTGAGTATGCGTGCCCTGTCTGGAGTAGGTCGCCCCATGCTGCAAGAATTGACCCAGTTCTGAACACTGCCTGCAGAGCCATTTCTGGATGCTTGAGACCAACCAACGTAGATAATCTCTACTTGCTGTGTGGCATTGCTCCTCCACACGTTAGACGAATGGCTTCATCCCAGGTATAGAAACTTAACCAAGAAAATTACTCTCGCCACCCCCTCTTCCATCATGAAACAGTACAGAAGAGACCAAAGTCCAAGCAGTTTCATCCACGCGGTTCAACCCCTGGATGGCAACCTCCAAAACTACATGATTGCCCAATGGTCAAAGCATCTTCAGGCAAGCC
Source organism: Priapulus caudatus (assembly GCF_000485595.1). NCBI lineage: Eukaryota > Metazoa > Priapulida > Priapulimorpha > Priapulimorphida > Priapulidae > Priapulus > Priapulus caudatus. The sequence goes on along the minus strand of NW_014577264.1, from coordinate 242,811 downwards.
AACATAAGCTTTCCCTCAGACCCCAGGAATCCCTCCCACCCGGAGCCAACGAGGAATGGCCGACATGGGTATGCCTAAATCGCCTCAGGACAGGTTTTGGTCGATGCAGGGCACTCATGCAGAAATGGGGATACATTGAAGATGGCCCAATCGAATGCGACTGCAGAGAGGACCAGACTATGGGACATCTCCTGAAATGCCCTGGAGACCTTGAGGCTTTCAACCAGCATGCCAGGTCCCGTGTGCTGCAGTGGCTAGGCCGAGTGTAGTGTAGTGACCCGAGTAAAAGAAGAAGAGAATTTACATCTTCGTAAATATTTGACACAAAAACACGAATAAAGTCTTTTTACATGTTTTTAACTCTAATGGTGTAATTATTTCAGTTAAAACATGAATGTATCTTAAGATAGGGTGATGATAAGATACAGATTAATGTTAAAATTCAAGATGGCCACCACCTGAATAGTAAATATCTATTAATTGTCCTATCTTTGTAAATATTTGGCATAAAATCATCAAAAAAGTCTCCTTTTCAGTGTTTGTCGATATGCGGAATCTAATGGTGTCATTAGTATATTAGAATAATGCATATTTTAAGATAGGATACGTTATACAGCTTATGAAGCTTACCGTTCTGTTATAAACAACGCAATTAAGTTTGACTGATTGTCGTCACAGTTACCACTACATCGGCATAGTGGCATGACTTTCAAAGCAGCCCTGGCACACTTGCATAGTCCTCTGCACCTAATTTTGGCATCCACAGCGTAGCAACTCGGAACACGATATTGCTGCTTCTGGGAGTAATGTCTACAGTGGTTCCCAACCCAGTGTGGCACTCTTACACCATCCACATATCTCTAGGAAAGGAAGTTCTGGAGTACGGATATGTGCCTGTACCCCAAACACATCAACCTTGGTGTATAGCCGGTTTTATGTGTTGCCACAGTGCTGCTGCGGTCGGTGGTATGGTTTCGATGGACCTGGAGTTGGTGCTGAATGTGTTTTCTGGCAGAGTCAACACACAGACATGTAGTCTTCACTAAAGCTTAATGGATATGTCAACAGGGTTGAGCATACCAGGGTGACTTCACCGAAAGATTTCCAGATGTCGAATGCAGTCTTTTCCCCCTGTCAGTGTATGATGACACCGTGTCGCAACTTGAAAATGCGTGGAACATGGAGAGCGCACGTGCCTTCCCAGCACCCAGTGATGTGGCGATGTCATGCGCAGTAATGTATCTTTGGTTTTTGTCTGTTCCAAACGCTACCCATAGTTCTGTGTTCTTGAGGTGCACAGCGCTATACACTGCCAGGACAAGCACGTCAGTGTCCACAGTACGTAACACGATTTTACGGCATTCCTTGTTGGCTGCATCAGCTGCATGATGGAGCATTCGTGTCTGCTTCTTCATGTGTACATGGTGCTAGGGTTCAGACGTCTGGATAACCTTTGCAGCAGAGCACATTTTGGCCACATGTTGAGTACACTTCCTTTTCTGAAGAAATGTTCTCTGCAACCTATATAAATAATAAATGTATGAGCCTATAATTTATTCATGTTAAAGTTGTTATTGTACCTGTTGCAGATAACAATGTTGACATTAGACTGCAAATGCTCATATTATGTAAGTTATATCGATGTATTTAAAGTAGGTAAATGCTGAATGTAAAATGAAGCACCAAGAAATTGAACATTCAGTCTTGTTGTCTCCCAGTCTTAGAAACTCTTGCCAATTTCCATGAATTGCGTTGGATGCGGCAACACGCCTTCAAACGCCCTTTCCTCGCTTGTCCCGTACCGTTGACTTTAGACTACTCTCTATGTAAACGTCTCAAATGATGTAAATTCTTGTTACGTCGTGCAGCAGTGCTTTGACTTAAGGAAGAAACAGCTGTGTGGCATATTCTTGAAATGTTTTGACACCGATTGGCTTCAAGATGTTGATGATTGCAGCACCATCCAATATAATCACGTCAAGTGATGGAACCTCCAGACATTCCACAAGACGAGCCTTTGTCCCTACCCAGATTTTTCTTAGCTGAGACAGCGATGACGGGTATGCCCGATTCTCGTGCTTGAAGAAATTGTCCAAGTCGCTGTCACGCGTTTGACATGCAATGTACAGTCGTGAAAACAATGCACAGTCACTCTTGAGAGATGACATTATCTGCTTTGCCTTTGATGGAACTCTGGATGGTGGTCGCCTGAACCAAGGCAACTGATTTCTATTGATGGGATTGGATACAGGTGTTGTTCGTTGCGTGACTCGCTCTGTCATGTACTTTTCATACTGCTCCTAACCTAACTTCTCGACCACACGCAGTTTCTACTCTCGCTTGATCAGCAATATCTCTAGTGTCAAGTACAAGAAGGTCGCCACTGTCTTCTGTGAATGGATTTCCCATATCTTTGATTACTTGAACAAGAGCCTTGACTTCTTTAGCAAATGTGACTTGTGCAGACTCAGTATGCTCGTGGTGCTTGAGATAACTTCAGTCAATGTGCTTAGTGGTGCGATCCAAGCAATTCATCTCAAATTCGTCAATGACACTTGTTAGTTCAGGTCCTGCTACCATCCATCGCAGTGGGGCTTTTGAATTTTGTAGCAAGCCGACTGACTGCCCAACCATCTCCTTTTACGGCCTTGATGTTCTAGTCGTGTGCATGATTGATAGCTATCGCTGAGAATGGACGCTTTGTTTTGTGGACAACAAAGCCTCCTCTAGCAAACTGGCTTCCTACGTCGGGGTATCGTTCATGCAACGTCACCATATCACGAAGGTGAATTGGAACCCATCGAGAATAGTGAGTGCAATCCTGGGTAAAAAACCATGGTGTCAGTGCGGCCGGGACAGCAACATAGTGAAAATTTGCACTCACGAAGAGACCTCACATACACCAAAACAGGAAGTTCCAGCTGCATGACGATAAACCAGTAATGAATTGTGGAGATACCTCAACTCTTTTCACGCACCAATCGTCAAAAGATATCGGCTCACTCTCGTCACAGCTGTATTTATCGCAGGCATTGCGCAAGTGTATTCCCAATGCACTGGCAATAACTTGGTGCACATGTCTTGTTCTTTTTACGTGGATGTTAGTCTGTAGGCTTATGTATAAAAAGCAAAATTTTGGGTAGATTCTTGGCACCCATGTTTAAACACCCCTAGAAACATCACTGATTAAGAAAAAAATGGGTGCCAGTTTTTCCATTAACATTTAGGGCCGCCATTTTGAATTTCAAAATGGCCGCGTTTTTTAAAGCGATTTGTATGATTTTTTGGTATTCAACATTATTTTAAACGTATAATCAAAATGTGTTCATAGAGTTTGAGTACCAAATGCATTATAGTTGAGACAACTTTTCATCTGAACTCTGTTTGCATGGATAGAAACAGGTTTTCGACGTTATTATCAAAAAATATATATAATCTTGCCACGCATTTTTAAATTTTTAAACGCAATCGGACTCTATTTTAGTTTTTAACTTTGTATTTCTAGTCAAGACACATATCTAATCAAGTCATAATTTTATAAACGTTTTAAATAATTTAAGGTCTTGACGACGCATGGCAAGAAGCAGATCTGTACAGTAGCGTGACAGTATCACAGATTTTAAATGGCAATCATTACAACAGAGCGATCGAAGCGCACCAGTTAACTCTTCAGGCACTCTTCGATCTCTGGATGGAGAAATTCCTTGAGGATCAACCTGTTGTACGTGACGCCTTGGTAGCCAGCGTAAAGCAGCTGACTGAAGCATGTCGGGATAAGACAGGCGTTGCAGAAGCGCACTAGGCATTCAAAATGGATATAGAATCCTTCAATCTTGAGAAACAGCTACGAGAGTTTGACGCTAGTCGTAAGACAGACCCAATGTTTCAATGGGCTAGGATGTACATGCGGCAGGTGATGACACTGTTACAGTTCCAGAGGGCTATACGGGAAGGTAACTGGCACCTCTACTTGATATCACTTGAGCATCTTTGTAAGTACTTCTTTGCATATGCCAGGCTAGATTATGCTCAAAACATTCCAGAGTTCATCGCACGCATGGATGCCATAAAAACCTCGAATCCAGAACTATGGCAGAGCTTCACCAATGGTGAGTTTGCAGTGAATACCAGCAACCGTATTCCATTCACACGAATTGGTGTTGATCAGGCGATGGAACACCTCAACAAATCAACGAAAGGCCAAGGAAGGATCTCTGGAATAACAACATCTCCAGCAACGCTCTTG
>NW_014577264.1:217598-236330 GCF_000485595.1 Priapulus caudatus | reverse complement strand
AATCTTTGATCTCTTTATATGAGTTTAAATAAAATAGAATAAATATTGTATGACATTTGAATGAATAGATTGGTTAATTGGAAATTATTTAAAAAAAAAGATTTTCTGTGATGGCCATTTTGAAATTCAAAATGGAGGCCCTAAATGTTAATGGAAAAACTGGCACCCATTTTTTCTTAATCAGTGAAGATTCTAGATATGTTTAGACATGAGTGCCAAGAATCTACCCAAAAAAATGACAAATCTGGAAAATATTACATAAGCCCATAGACTATGTCTTGAGGAATGTTTTAGCCGTGCCTGTCGTAGCAACATCTGCTTGGGTGAGAGCGTGCGTCCATCCACTGCCATCCAGAAAATCTCCAAGAGTCATCAAGGCAGCCATCTCGATGTGTGAGCCACCTAGATGAATGACAAACCTATCTTCCCCATACACATCTGGCCAGTTCCATCGGATGAGCTTAGCAATTGCGAACACGGGTTGATCTAGTGTTAGCACAGGCACTTGTTCAGGATTAAGTAGATGAACAGTGCGTTGCACGACATCCATTGAGTGACGAATCATAGCCACTGACTTGGAGTCATCTGGGAACAATGGCAGTAGTGATGTATTGGTAACAACAAACTTGTCGCGTGACTGCTATGCATTGGAATAGAAAGAAGCCCAACCAATAGGATCATCAATCGTCAGGTGCCGTTTGCTTACGAGATGATAAGTAGCATTCTGCCACATCTTTTCATCTTCAATGGCATATCTCACAAGCTGAAGATCACTTGACAGTGTACCCTCAGTAACAGGAATGATAGGATCTTTCTTTGTTACTGTCACGGGGGTTAAAGTAGTGTATGATTCGGGAAGTGGCAGTATTTTCTTCTTTGGAATGACTGATTGAATGTCTGATTTGCGACGTATTATTTCGTCATACTTCTAGACTCTATTTTGAAAACGTGATATACCTGTGACATGAAAACCACCGTGAGCAGTTGTCGAGCTGCGGTTGTGGTCCAGGTTACCAACAGTAGCAGTCGTAAATAGATTCTTACGCATGACGAGGGGACATATGGCGCCTTCTATTTCATACTGTTGAGCTACTGCAATTGCCATGTCCATGGAGATGTCAAGGACTATCATAGGATATCGACAACCCTAAATTAAACAAGATATTTACTAGTTCCCGTTTACGAGTACGTTCATGAATCAGCATTCCGATATATATAAGTAATTGGGTCTCTCTTTAGTGTGATGAACCAGTGGAACATTGGCGTCTTCTCACATAACTGTTGTAAGTCAGCAATTGTACAAGACTAAGCGTTGCTTGCCTTGATTCGTCTGAATCGTTATTACACTGGAGGGTCATTAGTACATTTTTTCTATGCTTTGTGTGTGGAGAGGTGATGCTGTCATTGATTCCCATTTCAGAAACAAATGTACAATCTAACTTTGACCGTGGTTTTGCGTTTTTATGTGTTCAAATGGTGTAGAATGTGACATTTGGTAAATATTCAGTTTAGGTGGCGCCTATTTAGAATTTTAACTTTAAGACGTATCCTATGTTAAAATATATGTATTATTCCAATAACATAAGGACACCATTAAATTCCGCATATCGACGTACACTGAAAAAGATACATTATTGATGTTTATAGGCCAAATATTTACGAGCATAGGACAATTAATAGATATTTACTATTCAGGTGGTGGCCATCGTGGATTTTATCATTAACATGTTCCCTATCTCAAAATAGATGCATTTTGTTCACTTAAATAATTACACCTTAACTTCATTCATGCCAATTTTGGTGTTTTTACAACAAAACGCACAATTCGTCTAACTCATAACTGCCCCACTACAAGGGACATCACTGCGAAACCTGCCAGTTGACATTCAAAGAACTCATGCAAGAGGTTGCTAACTTCTGCTCCAATTCTGGGGCACCCCAACTTCTCCCGGCTATTTATCGCAGGCATAGACGCAAGCTTACAAGGTTTGGGTGCAGTGCTATGCAAGAAGTTAACAAAAGACGTACTGTCATATGCTATGCAAGCCGGGGGCTGCGGTAGGCAGAGCGAAATATTGACAACTACAGCAGCAAGAAGCTTGAACAGCTAGCTTTAAAGTGGGCTGTTACGGAAAAGTTCAGAGACATGCTCTAAACTCCTGGGATCTATGTTTACAGTATACACTGATAAAAACTCTTTGTGTTACCTGCAAACAACTGCCAGCCACTGAAATGCGATGGGCAGCAGAGTTGGCTTCGTTTCACTGAACCGTGAGGTACAAGCTAATGTGGTGGCAGTCATCCTGAGCCGGAAGGGCAATCATGGCAAGGAGCTAGCTAGGTATACTTTGAAGAAATCGCAGTGGAACCAGCCGCTGGCAGTCTGGATTGGCATCTCTAAATTACAAACCTACCAAAGGACCCGAAGGAGGCCGTTATCAACTGTGTAGCGCCGCTGTGAATAGAAGGAACCCTAACACTCGCGAGGGCCAGATGTTGTTGGCTAAATATGGCTAGAGGTCGAGCAACATGTCAAGAAGTGCCAACGTTGCACCTTGGCAAAAGCGGGGAAGCGACCCCAGACAGCCATGGGAAGACTGATAGCAAGTCGACCGCATGAAGTAATGGCGATTGACTTCGCGGTGTTGGAGCAAAAGTCTAGGAAGTAAGGAGGACGTGTTAGTGATAACGGATGTATTCACCAAGTATACTCAGGCCATAGCCGTTAAGGACCAGAAGGCTACCAAGGTGGCTAAAACACTGGTGGACCATTGGTTTGTCCTGTTTGGAGCACATAGGAGACTGCACAGTGACCAGGGCCGCAATTTTGAGAGCCAAATAGTTCGGGAGCTGTGCACATTAGATGGGGTGTCCAAGAGTCGCATAACCCCTTGCCATCCCGAAGAAAATGGACAGTGCAAATGGTTCAACCGAACCATGCATGGCCTGTTGAGGACACTCGAGCCTTAAAAGAAGAGACAGTGACCAGAATATCTGTCAGGCTTGGTATACACCTATAACTCCACGCCCTATGCTACGAGTGGGTTCTTCCCCTATTACCTCTTCTTTGGCAGGGATCAAAAACTACTGTCGACCACCTCTTAGCAGAGGCATACGATGAAAATCGGGGAGGTGACATCAACCAATGGGTAACTGACCACTATGAGCGTCTTGAGATGGCCTGCAAACTGGCATTACGGCGAACAGAGGAAGATGAACTTCGACGACAGTCACGGCTTAATAAGAAGGCACGAGGTACCAGTATCCCATTTGGGAAAAGTTCTTCCCGAAGAACCAGGAACACAAGGGAAGACAAAAAATCCAGGACGTCTGGAACCTGGAGCTACACCAAGTGGTTGGGCGTTCCGACCCGGAAGGCCCTGTCCTCCACGATACTTCCCTGGGGAATCCAGGTGCGGTCAAGACACTGCATTGTAACCAGCTGTTAGACTCGCGGGAACTGGTCTCTGACCTGCATAAGGGGTCGGGCTTCAGTGAAAGCATACAGGTGCAACCAGTCTACCAACCAACCTCTAGTCAACAGTCAACGAACGATGACAGATCTTACACTGAGGATGAAGGTCACTTCGCGGTTTCCCACACACGGGAAGTCAAACCCACTGATGGCAACCTCAGTGGTGAAGACGCCATGGAGGCGGAGGAATCGGAAACCGATGATATCCCCGAAGAATGCCACCCATCCAACAGCAAGGTTGGCAGCAGTGAGGAGAGCAGTTCAGACACCAACTCAGAGGATAACGGTCCACGCAAGACAGAATGGGCAAATGCGGGGACGCAATCTAACATCCACCACCTTCCAAAAAGTTTACCAGGTCGTCATTGTCTCAATGTATTGGGTGATATTAGCGAGACCCAGCTGTTATTGGCCCAGATGTTAGCTGGTGCCAATAGGGGAAATCGTTCGAGACATGACTAATATTGTAGCGGTCCTTGTTCAGTCAGTGAGCAGTCAGATCCAATACATGTTAGGATTGTGGGTAAAATTCTGGGGAAATTGGGGGAGAATGTGACATGTGAAATTGCCACAAGGTCGGTCTGTTTTTATTTTGGTGTTGCCTTCGAGTGTTTCAAGTTTGCAAACTGCTAGGCCAGAAGCGTTGCCTACATTCAAAGACAAAGGAAACAGAAAATTGGAAAAACTATTACCAGTTCAAGAAAGAATGCAAGCGCAAACTCGGCAGAGCTGAATGGGAACATGTAAACAAAACAATCCAGACCAGCTTCGAAAACAAAAATAAAAAACCATGGAAATACATTAGATAAAAAAAAAACAAGACAGCGTGGGTGTCGCACCACTAAAAGATGAGTGTGACCTTGTAAGCGACAGCCTACAAAAGGCCAAGCTCCTTCTGAAGCAGTTCGAGTCCGTCTTTAATACGGATAACACTGCTAACATCTCAAAAATGGAAGGTCCAGAATATCCAGCCATGGACACCATCGCTATCACATTAAATGGAGTCATAAAACTGCTCAGAAACTTAAATCCTTTCAAAGCCACTGGCCCAGATGGCATCCCCATCATGGTGTTAAAGGCATGTGCAGAAAACGTGGCTCCAGCTTTATGTAACATCTATCAGAAGTCTCTTGACACAGGCGAACTACCTTTAGACTAGAGAACAGCAAATGTCGCCAGTATCTTTAAGTGCCGTCATCCGCCTAGCGGAGAACTATCGCCCGATATCGTTAACGTCAGTCCCATGCAAAATCCTCGAATACATCATCAGCCACCACATGAGCCACCACGACAGCATCTCCAGCATCACCGCATACTGACTGACCTAAACCATGGGTTCCGTTCCGGTTTCTCCTGTGAGTCACAGCTGTTGACAACAACCAATGACATACTCACAGATTTCGACAGTGGAGCTCAAGTGGACATTGCTGTTCTCGACTTCAGCAAGGCATTTGACACCGTACCCCATCGCCAATTACTGGCCAAAGTCAATCGGTACGGTGTCAGAGGCCCCACACACCAGTGGCTATCAAACTTTCTAATGGGCCGGACTGAGAGTAGTACTTAATAGAGAAGTGTCAGAGGAAGTACATGTGAAATCAGGAGTGCCCCAGGGCACAGTACTGGGCCCTTTGCTTTTCCTCTGTCAGATAAACGACCTACCACTGAGCGTAAAATCTCAAGTCCGTTTATTTGCCGATGATTGTCTTCTCTATCGCACAATCAGAAACATCACAGACCATATAAAATTGCAGGACGACCTCACATCGCTGGAATGCTCGGCAAAAAACAGGGGGATGCAGTTCAATGCAAAGAAGTGTCATATCTTAAGCATTAGGAACAAGTCTCAGTATATGTACAGCCTCTGTGGCGAAATACTCAAGACTATGGAGACCAATCCATACCTAGGTGTTAAACTGGCCAATGACCTTAAATGGTACCACCACATCTCAAGCACTACCAATAAAGCATCATCTACTCTGGGTTTCCTGCGGAGAAACTTACGCAGGTGTCCACAGCAAACCAAACGTATTGCATATCTCAGCCTAGTACGACCCATAATGGAGTATGGTGCAATAATATGGAAGCCATACCAGCGACAGGATATAGACCGACTAGAAAAGATACAACACCGTGCAGCCTGCTTCATCACAGGGGACTAACACAGCAGAACTCCAGGCTGTGTTACAGACATGATATCGTCCCTACAGCTGGAAAGCCTCCAAAACCGCCGTCGTGATATGCGACTAACCTATCTCTACAGAATCATCAGTGGGCTGGTACCAGCAATGCCCCCGTCAAATTTTCTACAAATAGTTCCAAACAGCAAGAGACGAGTGAGACCACCTAGCAGATACAACAAGGAGGAGTTCATCAGTGCTCCCATCAACGAACGTGCCATCCATCTAAACTAAAAAGGATTCAACTTACCAGCGTACAAAACTTACCAGTACATGAATTCCTTCTCTGTCCGTACAGTGATACAGTGGAACCACCTGGGTGAGCACATAGTAACTGCGGACAGTGCTGAGCAGTTTACATCTAAGCTCAGCCAACATCAATTCTAAAATAATTAGCCCTCTCCCGATTCCGTTGCCTCGATGCCAATTTTGGATACTGCAAAGAACTACAACAGAAACAGAAACCTGAACCAGAAAAGTTTTTTTAACAAAGTGATTATTTCCCCGGCAAGCCAGACAACTACGCCAAGAAATCAAACTAGCTTCTCCGGCAAAAAGCAGACTATGCCGCTGCGCAAACCATAACCAAACCATAAAACCATAACGTCCAAACCAGAAGTAAGGGTTAGGGTTGGGGTTATAGTTAGGGTTAGGGTTGCGGCGGCGGCCCACAGGCGAAATACAGCGGCGGCAGGACACTTCGGTCTGCCGGAGAATTTAACTATGATTTTTAGCACTGCTTCTACGGCAAAACCGGAGAAACCATGCTGGAAACGTACACTTGTTTCTCCGGCGCCGGAGATCTAACAAGAAAATTTGTTCTTGATGTGACATGCCGAATTGTCACAGGGTTGTGATGGACCGCATATTTGGAGATCAGAATTTCCAAACACTGATCAACTATCTGGACGACCTTTTGGTATTCGGTTCATTGTTCAACCAGATGATCAAACGTCTGGATATGGTGTTAGAACGTCTCGGCAAGCATGTAGTGTGGCCAAGAAACACATCAGGTACTTAGGCCACATGGTGTCTGCCGAGGGTATTTCCTCTGACCCAGAAAAGGTTAGAGTGATGCAGGAGTGGGAGGTCCCGTGGACAGAACGTCAACTTCGGGCGTTCCTTGGCCTTTCGGGTTACTACCACCAGTTCATGAAAGGCTTTTCACAGTTGGCTGCACAACTGCATGCGCTGATAGGAGGACCCAGCAAATCCCAAAGGAGGAATCCCTCAAGGGACATCACGGTGGACTGGACTGAAAACTGCCAGGTGGCATTCAAAGAACTGAAGAGGTTGCTCATCTCTGCTCCAATTCTGGGGCACCCTGACTTCTCGCAGCCATTCATTGTGGAGACAGATGCAAGCCTCCAGGGGTTGGTTGCAGTGCTATGCCAGGAAGTTGACAAAAACGTATTGTCATATGCTATGCGAGCCGGGGGCTACGGAAGGCAGAGCGAAACATGGACATTTACAGCAGCAAGAAGCTTGAACTGCTAGCCTTAAAGTGGGCTATTACAAAAAAGTTCAGGGACATGCTCCTGGGATCCCGGTTCACAGTATACACTGATAACAACCCTTTGTGTTACCTGCAAACAACGGCCAAGCTGAACGCCACTGAAATGCGATGGGCAGCAGAGTTGTCTTCCTTTCACTTCACCGTGAGGTACAAGCCAGGACGCGCTAATGTGGTACCAGACATCCTGAGCCGGAAGGGAATTCATGGCAAAGAGCCAGCTAGCTTACGCTTTGAAGAAATCGCAGCGGGACCAGTCGCTGCCAGTCTGGATCGGCATCTCCAAGCTACCAACTTACCAAAGGACCTGAAGGAGGCCGTTATCAACTGTGTAGCGCCCCAGTGGATGCAGGAGATCAGCACACGGTCCAGACAGACGGTCCCTGCTGCTACAGGCACATTGCCTGAAATACGGGAGCTGAGCAAGCTGCAACGGGATGACCCAATACTTAGGAGGATCTGGCACTGGTGGGATGCAAGCCCCTACAGTGCGAGAACTGAAACAGGAACCCAAGGAGGTCCGAAGGGTGCTGCACGACTGGGTCTGCTTGAGGTCTGTAGACAACGTACTTCACCGAGTATTGGTGGAATGCGGTCAGAACGTGCAGCAGGTGCTGCTTCCGGCTGTCCTGAAAGCATCAGTACTACAGGCCGTACATGATCAGGCTGGACACCAAGGCATAGAACGAACCCTACGTCTCGCGAGGGCCAGATGCTTTTGGAAGAGCAGAGTGACCAGGGACGTAATTTTGAGAGTCAAATCGTTCGAGAGCTGTGCACGTTATATGGGGTGTCCAAGAGTCGCACAACTCCTTACTATCCTGAAGGAAATGGACAGTGCAAACGATTCAACCAGACAATGCATGACTTGTTGAGGACACTCGAGCCCCGAAAGAAGAGGCGGTGGCCAGAATACCTGTCAGGCTTGGTATATGCCTACAACTGCACACCTCACGCTACCACCCCTATTTCCTCTTCTTTGGACGGGAGCCAAAACTCCCAATCGACCACCTCTTAGTTGAGGCCAAGGATGAAAATGGGGGAGGTGACATCAGTCACTGGGTGGCCGACCACTACGAGTGTCTCGAGGCAGCCCGCAAACAGGCATTTAGACGAACGGAGAAAGAGGCACTTCGACGACAGTCATTGACAAATAAGAAGGCCCAGGATACTGTCCCCCCCCCGTCAGTGGAAACGGAAGAACACAACGTCAGAACAACGGCGGCCAGGGATACCTGCATAACGGGATGTGTAAACGGACAGGCTACACAAGTGACATTAGATTCATTGGCGTCCATCTCGATTGTTAGTCGACAGTTTATCAGTAACTTAGAGATAAAGCCTAGCGCTGTCTCTTCGGCTTGTACCATTGATGGCATGAAGCTCAACTTGATCGGTACAGTTGTGGCTACGTTACAGCTTGACGGTTTGAGTGTTCACCATAAGTTCCACGTTATTAGTACCAATGGTGTATGTTTACTCGGTTCGGATTTTCTAAGGGAACATGAAGTGCAGTTAAACTTCGCGTCTGGCACTGCGGTTGTCAAAGGGGTAAGTTATGCATTTTGCAAGTCGATTGTTACGTTAAACCCCGAGTTCGTGCAAGAAGTTAATGCTCCGGCGGCCTTTAAGCATGAAGTGTTGAATGTTCTGTTGCGTTACGAGGATGTATTTACCTATGGTACAGAGAATCGTTTGGGAGAGGTGAATCGCGAGTTAGTAACGCACAAAATCGAGTTAAGTCCGTTAGACGCAAGCCCTATAAGTGCGCATGGCACGAGCGTAAGGAGATGGATAATCAAATCCTGCTTATTGAAGAAAAACGTCATACGTCCGTGCGAGTCACAGTTCAGCGCACCGTGCATGTTAGTAGATAGGAAATGTGGCGGGAAACGTCTAATAATAGATTACATGCAGTTAAATGCAGAGACGAAGTCAGCAAGTGATTGCATAATGCTGAAACCGGAAGAGTTGTTCGATACGTTACGAGGTTGCAAGTACTTTGCAGTTTTAGATGCAGCTCAAGGTTATTATCAGATAACAGTTGCAACAGAAGACCAGAAGAAAACAGCGTTGGTTGCAGTGTTTGCGACTGAGCAGAAAAAGCTGTAGGCCTGCAGGGCCTATAGCTCCTAAAAGCTGCAGGCCCGCCAGCAAAGCTGGAGGCCCGCCAAATTTTGGAGGCAAATTACAGTAATAAAACAGCATAATCATGTTCTTCTTGATGTTTATAGTCATGTATCAATGTCGATAATCATAATCGGCCTCTGTTTTTCGCTTCGCTCTCGTCGATGACTGTTTATGCTTTCTTTGCCGGGGCTCACAATTAGGAACGCCACATACGTGGTTAATATGTACAGCTCCTTTGGTAACACGTCTTCACTTTGACAGCAGAGAGACCAGACTGGTTTGTCTGGGTACACATCGTGATAAGGGATGGGGGGCGGGTCCTGTGGGCGGCATATTTTTGAAAAGTTATAAGCTCTGAGACTGCCTCTAGAGCCATTTCAGGTACTCCAATAGCTACAAACTAGCAACACCTTTTGGTGGAAAAGGGCAAAAATTATGTACTGTAAAAATTGATGGGCATGGCGGAATTCCGTCTGTGTTTGAGTGTTTCCAAGTAATATTTATTGGTGTACACATACCAAGCGTCAGCCAACACTTTTTGGGTGGAAAAGGGCAAAAACTTGTCAAAATTCTACCTAATACTGTAAAATTTGATGGGCGCTTGGGAGTCTCCGTCTGTGTTTGAGTGTGTTTCCAAGTAAATGTATTTTGTAGACATAGCAAGCTCTTACGTAGGGAAGCTTTTATTTAGCCTACACCCTGCTATAAAATGTATAGTAGTATTCCAACGGTTAAAAAACAATTATGACACGGTTAAACCTGAGTGGTTGTGACGAGCTGTACAGCTGTTTGCATGATAGTGTAAAGTGACATACCACACGCGCGCCGTGCTGGCAAGCTACAGTAACTTTTGGTTTAAATAGCTTGAGACATATTATATTATTACTGTTAGTAATTCAACATGATATATTTACCTAAAATCTTCTTCATATTATTTTAAAACGAGTTATACGTGATCGTTTTGTTTAACTACCAGTTGATACTTTATTGTTTACATCCAAACGTTGACAATGCGTGATGCTGAGTAATACTCCCACAGGCCTAGCGACGTAGAAACAGTGAAGCGTGCCTGCACGACCGGCTGCACGCTAAATAAACCCTGGCGCAACACAATGTGTAAAGGTTCACTACCACTGGCCAAAAGTAAGCTCCACCCACTTATCGATTTTTGGTATGCCAACGCTGCTACTGGATTCAGGAACCTGTGCTAACCTGTGCGTCCGAACATCCCACGCACGTTTCTTGAATGCCAACTAAAGTTGATTGCAGTGGGCAGTCAATAATATGCAGTGGGCGAACTCATTGTTTACATGTATGTCACGGTTTATCACGAATTACAGGTAACAGTTTCTCAGTGTTTCGAGTTTTCGGTGATCAAATAGCTGTAGGATCAGCGGGCCTGTTGTATCAAGAAGCTGTAGGCCCGGCATCGAAACTGTCGGCGGCGGGCCGACGGGCCGACGTGAATTTCGAACACTGGTTGGTTGTATATACGGGAAAGCAATATTGTTACGACAAAATGCCTTATGGGTTAAGTGGGGCACCGTACACATATCAAATGTTTGTGAATCGCTTGCTCAAGGACTTACGTAAGGAAGATGTAGCAGGATACCTAGACGATCGGCAGCCCGGATATCGCGCGAAACGCGAAAAACGCCGCGTAGCGGCACACTAACACAACAACGCTGCACTCATTGAATCGAAATTTCAACGGGTTTACTATATATCATAATTGTGGGGTAATCGCTGAATTGAGCAGTTCTGGCGATGCACGACGGGTTTGACTACCCACGTAGCTAGAGATTTCCTAGAAATGGTCGTAATTCTTGGTTCGCTACTGGGCACGCTTGGTTTGCTGTAAAAAACAGAGTTGAACTTTTTTGTGCCAGCGACTAGTTCAGGCCCCCATATCAGTGTAGTACATATGGCGTGCCATAGATGGCGCAACGAGGCTATATGCATAGCATTTGCCTAGCACTTTTGCCTGCAGACGGCTCGGCCGGCTATAACCTAGACTGGTACCCGGTCAACAGTTCCACACGCTACACTAACTAACTTCAGTGTAGCGAAAGATACTTGCCGGAGTGAAGGTGGCGAACGGGTACCAGTCTAGCTATAACCCCCCAAACTCCATCCAGCGCCCGTTCGTACACTCAGATTTATAAGTTCCCCAAAAAAGACGGAATATCAACGGATTTCCAGGTAATTTACTTCGGAGAGAAAGTAATATGAGTCCGTAAATGCCACGCGGAAATACGCACACAGATTTCAGGGCCGTAGCAGAGGAAGGTGACGGGAAATTCTCGCGCATCGCAATAGTCAGAAACAGTCAAAAACGGGCGAGTAGTGTCGCTTCAACGCATTTTTTTCGACACACGTTTGTCGGTCGAAATGAACAAAGAACACCCTCAACACCACCCCTGCCGATTATAAAGGGGCTACCTCCACATTTACGAAAATGACATAGGTTTCAATGGGACCCATGTTCTCTATCCTTGAACCGACCATTTCGCGGGTGCTGAAGTATGCGGTTAGTGAATGATAAAGTATTGGGTATTCTTCCGTATGCATTATTTCTGTGTCCTGATTTTCCTGGTGGGGCATGTCGTGGCGCAATGTCTGACAATTGAACGACCGTGCAATGTAAAGCATATAGAGTCCTAGCATATAACAGCATATATTGCGATGTATTTGTAACCGTTCATTCCATTTACCTCACCAGCCTTATAAGCAGTAAAGAAATACCGCTGTTGACCCGTGTTCTTGATGGTTCGATGGTTTCTTTGTGTGTTATACTTGTAATTGCCTCAGCAGACTGCCTTTGCCGGCTTATGTACAGCTGGCTGATGTGCTGCGCGATGGGAAGCATCAGTATTGACACTGCATATATACTGCAGTATATATACAACTAACCCCCAACACCATACACAAAACACAGTTCGAGATGTGAGTTTGGTTTCGTTGGTGGATAAAGTAGATGGTTAGATGGTGTTGTGTGACAGTTCCCTTCAACACAACGTAGGTACTGCTGTCATGACGTTCTGTAGCAGCACAGAGGAATCAGTTCAATGTTACGAATAGCCACATAATGCACATACTCTCTCGTACAACATTGTCATCCATTTCTTCATGCAATCATGGTGCAATCTCTGATGTTCACATATCAAGTGTTACATAGGATGGGGGCGTCATGGGGCACTGTACAACTTATAGTGAAAACGCCTAAGACCACACGGAAATGGAACCACCGCGAAATCAAAACCTTCGCTCTCGCCCCCCCCCATCTAAGTCGCGAGTTCCTCCCACGTCCCAAATCTCTGCCCTCTGTGTCCCCCCTAAAATTAAGGACTGTTCAGTGGCAGCTATGGATCCGTGAGCCGGCCTATGCATTCGGCGCACGGATCCATAGCTGCCAGCATTTCATACTGTTGTACGACGTTCCCGCGGTCGCGTGCGCCTTGCCGCGGAACTGCACGCAAGATCCGCGCTCAGCGGTTAGGATCAACACCTCCTTTCGGCAACACTTCTCTGGTATCCCGTCTCATCTGGATGACATCATTATTGGAGCACCGACTTTAGGTTTATTGTTAACACGATTGCAGAAAACACTACATAAAATGCGAGATTCAGGAATAATTCAAAAACTGAAAAAACGTTATTTTGCTCAACCTGAAGTGTGTTACTTGGGTCACCGAATTTCAGAGCGAGGCATACAAATGGATGTGGGAAAGTTAGAGAAGATTCGCAAATATCCCGAACCTGTGAGCAAGGCAGAGTTGAAGAGATTTTTGGCCTTTGCGAACTACTATAGGAAATTCGTTCCAGAGAGTCCCGCAAGATTCTATTTTGGAGCCCCTCTTTTTTATTATGTTTATAAATGACATGCCCCTGCACATTAACAATGCCAGTATTCATATGTATGCTGACGACTCCACCGTTGTTGTTACTGACAAATCTTTACCTAACCTGGAACAGCGTCTAAATAACAATATGGAGGAAGTTCGTGAGTGGTGTTCTAAAAACAAAATGGTCATCAATCCATCGAAGACCAAAACCATGCTGGTCACTTCCAGACAGAAGCGTTCTACACTCCCATCCGCGGTACTCCATACTGTCTATGATGGCTCTGTTCTTCCCACCACGTCGAGTAAGAAAATTTTAGGTGTCCATGTTGATGAAAATCTCACATTTGAAGAACACATAATGAACGTGTGTGCCAAGATCTCAAAAAAGCTGGCACTATTTGGGCGGATCAGGAAATTTCTCGACCATGATTCCTGCCTGAAGTTTTACTTTGGCTTTGTTTTGCCTGATATTGATTATGGTATTGTTGTGTGGGAAATGCCACGAAGAGTTATATTGACAAAGTTTTTAACTTGCAGAAACGTTTTGCGCGGTTGATTCTAAACATTCGTAGACCTTCAGACGCCCGCACTGAAGAAATATTTTCGCAGCTAGGTTTTATGACTGTTCGCCAACGTTTTTATTACCATCGATCTTTTTTAACTTGCAAAATTTTACGTAAGCAGGCACCAGCCTATCTTGACGGTTTTTTTACTTTTAAACATGAAGTGAGCTCCAGACGGACGCGTAGTGTGTGTGCAGATGAAGCGCGTTTGTATCCGCCCCGTGCACGCACTGAAATGCTACGAAAATCTTTTCGGTGTGTGGCGGCATCTGAATGGAATAATTTACCTCCTGACGTTCGAGATGCCCCCACCATTTCTTCTTTTAAAGTCCGTCTAAAGAAAATCTTGCCCTATCAATAGGGCCCATTGTGCTATACTTACCCCGTACAATTTTAGTCCAAGTACTTCAACTCTTATTGTGTATTTATTTAATATTTAACCGTTATGTTGCTGTGAGACGGCCATGTGGAAGATAGCTCCACGCCAATTTATTGTGTCTGTACCTAACATGTTTTACCGTCGTTAAATAAAGTTTTTACTTACTTACTACTTACCAGTTTGCCGAGTTGACGGCCTCACTGTGTGACCTGACAAGAAATGATGCCAAGTCGCAATGGGACGAGAGGCACCGCTTACAGTTTGATAAATTGAGGGAAGTGTTATGTACGGACAAGGTATTGAGCTTTCCTAACTTCAGGCGACCATTTATAGTACACACAGACGCATCTGATCGTGTCATAGCGGGTGTGTTGGCACAGTACGGGGCTGATGGAGATGACATTCCGAAGCCAGTCACATTCATCTCGAAGAAGCCGAGTGACACAGAAAGGAGATGGTCTACGATTGAGAAGGAAGCATATGACATCTACTGGTCAATTACTCAGTTTCGATATCTGTTGGGTGCGGAGAAATTCACCTTGAAGTGTGATCATAAACCACTACAGTATATACGAGACTTGAGTCAGACAAATGCAAAAACAGCACGTTGGTGGTTACCGTTGCAGCCCTATAGTTTTGATATTAGCTATATTCGCGGCCAAGAAAATTCATAGCTGATACACTAAGTCGGATACCAGAAGGCGATCAACAAGAATGCTGTGTGAAAAACTGTCACAATCTGATGTCGTCTGCTACTCAAAACGTCGAATACAACCAAGATCTTACTGTCGTGAAAGGTGCGCAGCACGGGGACCTGCTGTTTCAGCAGCTGAAGTACGTAGTAGAGGGCACCGCATCTGTGAATAGTATTCAGTGTGATACAGTCAGAGAGACAAATTGGTACAGAAATAATGTTTGCAACATGCGTGTTAAAGCAGAAGTGTTGTATCTGGAACGAGACGGTCAATGCCGTATATTGGTCCCAGCAGTGGACAAAGTCAGGGAAACAATCATTAGTAAAGTACATGATTTGTGTGGGCATTTTGGAGTAGAAAAAACGAGAGATCAGGTAACGAGCAGATTTGTCTGGTATGGCATGTATACAGATATCAAAAACATGCTAATAAAGTGTGCAATTTGCGCAATGACTAAGAGTACGACAAACCGAAACCCGCATGCAAGTGAGGCCAATAGATCAGAGACAATTGGATATGCAAGTACTCAGTACCAATGAAGCTACACTCGGATCGAGGTGCAAACTTTACGTCTGCACTCATGACGGAAGTGTATAGTTTGCTAGGAATACGCAAAACATGTACGCTACCATGGAACCCAGCGAGTAATGGCATGTTGGAACGCACGAATCAATATCATCTTGCAACTGTTCAGAGCTTGTGTGAACTCAGAAGGGTCGGATTGGGAGGAGTGGATAAATGTTGCGCTATTTAATTATAACACAGCAATCCACTCGTCTACTAAAAAGTCCCCGTATTATGTGCTATTCGGTCAGGAGCCGAATTTGCATGTCAACTTTCTCTATCCATCCCCTAGCAGAAAGCTGCAAAAAAAAACAAATTCAGGGTATGGAAACAGACTGATAACTGCTCTCAAGTACATATGCTTCTAACGTACAAGAATGGAAGTTGTCAGAAACACAGAGAATGAGCTAGAGAGACAGTTTCGTTCGCACTGCAAAAGAACAAGGGAGGAAGCGCGATGGAGAGTTGGTAGCTATGTCTTTGTGAGAAACAAACCGAAGCCTGGAAGAAACTACAAGCTGCAGCATAAGTGAAATGGTCCTTATAAAGTGTTAGAAAGAAAATCAGACTTGGCTTATGAGATTGATCTGGGAATCAAAATCGTAACACTAACAGTGCATCGTAGACATTTCAAAGTGTCTTACAGTCAGCCAAAAATACAGAGATACGGAACGTGTCAACGTAACTGATCCATTGTTGTTCTACGAGGATGACACGGTACTTATTGAGCCAAATGAGAGTGCTAAGTACCTTCGAAGTGGTACAAGAAGAGAGAGAAGTGGTAGAAAGAAAGCAAAAGGACAAAGTGATAGTAGATCCTAATCAGAGGGACAGGAATCAAAATAGAGCCAATGAAAACGTTACAAGATCAGGCCGCATATCTAGAAAACCAAATTATTATGGTCACTGAGAATAGTACACATACATTAGCTAGCGTAGTACGTATATCACTGATAATCACGCTAATGTTTGTAGACAGTATATTGGAGTTAAATATGTGTACGTACCATGTGTTATGTGTATCTCGAGCATTGTGGAAAATTAAACGTTTTATGTAGTGTTCGGAAGAGACGTCATATGGGCATTCCATTGTATGTAAGTTGGCTGATAGCAGCGCCATATATTCGGCGCCATAGATATATATTCGGCGGGAGAACCAGAGCGGGATAACCAGAGCGGGAGAGATACGCTTTGTTAGTAACAGCTAGTTGTGAGCGGACGGCGTTATGAAGTGTTGTCGTACCGTTGCTGGTCCGTCTTAATAAACTCAGTTACTATACGTTATACGAGAGAGACTTTGTCGTCATTACTCTGCAGCAGCATCATTAAACTAGTGCCTACGTCATTACACGGGAACTCTACGTTATTACATATAGTCTCCCGAGTTCCGTGCACCATGAGAATTTGAACAATCATCTAACTGAATCGACTGACGCACTACTTATTGACTACCCAGATGCTGGAGTGATAATTACTGGAGATTTCAACCATTTTGATTTACAACCTCTGTGTAAAGCCCATCAATTGAAGGCAGTCGTGACAGTTCCTACACGTGGTAATGCTATCCTTGACAATATCATTACCAACATCCACTCTACATATTTGGAACCGTTTACATTAGCACCTCTTGGGCTCAGCAATCATCTATGCATTATGTGGCAGCCTATTAAAAGACATCTTTTGAAGCAATCTAAACTGAAATCGACTCTTATTGTTAGACCTCTTCTTGATTCTCGGCTGAGAACTTTTGGCCGTTGGATAACCACATGCGATTGGAATGTCTTATCTGCTACTGATGTTACTTCCGAACTGGAGGTTTTTAGTGAACAGCTGGCTAAACAAATTGATCTGAACTTTCCGACCAAGATCATCCACGAGCATGTCAAGTAAAAAAAATGGTTCTCTGCCAAAATAAAAGAACTTATCAATGAAAGACAACGTGCCTTCCGTAACAAGAGTAACTCGTGGCGTTTCTATCGTAACAAGGTACACCAAGAAATCATCAAAGCTAAACAGCATTATTATAAAAAGAAAATTCAGCACCTAAAAAAATCTAATCCGCGTAAGTGGCATAGAGAAATCCGAGACATGGCGAACATGAGAAAATCAACAGTAACTATCGAAGTTCCTGGAATCGATCCAAGTGACACATCATCAATAGCTAAAAAGATAAACGATTCATTCTCTGCTGTTACGTCACTTCTTCCTCCCCTCGACTACAATAGTTTTCCAAGTTTCCTTCCTGCACTCTCACCACCAACAGTGCAGGAGTGACAAGTCTACAGTCATTTACTGAAGATAGACCTGAATTAATAAATAAGAATAATTAATAATAAATTAATAAATCTGGAGGACCTGACAACCTTCCGCCACGTCTAATTAGAGAATTTGCTGCTGAGTTAGCGACACCCCTGGCTGATGTAATCAACGCATCTCTTCTGCAGGGCTGTGTACCTGAATATTGGAAACAGGCGAGCGTATGCCCTATACCAAAAGTGTACCCTCCTTCCATTGATGAACTAAGGCCAATCTCTCTAACCTGCACTTTCGCTAAAATAGCAGAGAACTTCGTCTACACGTGGATCATGGACGACATCCAGCATAAAATTGATTTACGCCAGTTTGGCTCCATACCCAAGTCTTCATCAGTTCATTACCTCATCAGCATATTGGACTATCTGTACAGAGGAGCAGAAAAACGCAACAATATAAGCTCTCTAGTCGTGACTGACTTCAGCAAAGCATTTGACCTGATATGTCACACAACACTGCGAAAAAAGCTCCATAAATTAGGAGTCAGACCGTCACTACTACCGTGGATAAGCGATTTCCTCTGAGGCAACAATGCGTCCGGTGCAAAGGGTCTACCTCCAAGTACCAGGGGTTAACATGTGGTGTTCCCCAGGACACTAAGCTTGGCCTGCTACTGTTTTTGGTCATGATCAACAATGCTGCTGAAGGACTATTAGTTCAGAAATGGAAATACGTTGATGATATGACACCACTGGAGACAAGGTCGATCCATGCTCCGTCATATCTAAACAACTTACTCGCATCTATCGAGCGCTGGGCTTTTTCAAATAAAAATGAAACTTAACCCTGCAAAATGCAAAGTTATGCAGGTGTACTTTGGTAGAAATAGACCTCAAGATGCTGAACTTTTTTTAGAACACTTTAAATTGGAAAACTCGACAACTTTGAACATCCTGGGTGTATGGTTCCAGCACGATCTTAAATGGGCGATACACGTTCAAGATTTGGTGGCTAGAGCCAGTAAAAAATGTTCATGCTTTGTATACTAAACAAGTGCCGCAGAGCGACAGCGCTCAACTGACATGTACTGTAGCCAGGTATTCTTCTGATAAACTCACTGGCAACCGAATCAAGT
>NW_014577264.1:203802-217290 GCF_000485595.1 Priapulus caudatus | reverse complement strand
ACATTTCATGGTCCTTTCAATAAAGCCATACAAATGGTAGGTCACCGCTGAAACAAAAGGTTTTCAATCGCTCCGTCAGACCATGTCCTCAGAAAATGTCTAAAATCTGCCCTGTGCCCCATTGACCTTTGACCTGTAACCTCCAATTTCGGTGCACAGTGATGGCTTTTCCTACCATGATCCTATACACCGACTATCACGAGCCTAGGTCGAGCCGTTTAGATTTGTGCCGCAATTCTGCATTTCCTCCCTATATCTTAAGTTAAGGAGCGAATGTTCCCCCTTCTTTTACACCTCTTGACCTTTGACCTTTGACCCCCAGCTTCGACATACCAACTCGTTTTCAGATTACCCCCCCACGCCCCCAATATCGTGACCGTACGTCGAGCAGTTAAGATTTGTGCCCAACTGTTGACGGACGCACGGACGGACGCACGGACAATCATGCGATTCTACAAGCTGCATCTGACTATGTCAGATGAGCTAAAAAAGCTAGGCTTAGCTGTGAAGATCTCGTACAAATTTACTGTGGTTACGTCAGACCGATTCTGGAATATGCTGCACCCGTCTGGCACACGGGCCTTACCAAAGAGCTCTCACGTCAAATTGAATCTGTGCAAGTAAGGGCAGTGAAAATAATAATAGGTTATAATAATTGGAATAGGTACGACATGTACAATGAGGTACTATCCCAGCTTCAGATCCAAAGACTTGCGTTTCGTCGTGAGCAGCTTTGTGAAAATGTTGCTTATCAGTTCACAGTAAACGATTACAGGATATTTGCCCTCCTTCAGCAATAAACGTGTCTAACCGCATAACAAGGAATTCTAGTAAACTCCGGCTGGCAAAAGTCCCTCGTACCAGCCGGTACTTCAATAACCCTGTTCCGTACATGTGCAGGATGATTAACAAATTGTAAACAGGCACAGAATTTTTTACAATAGCATGGATAATTAGTCTTTTATTTGCGCCCCTTTATAAACATTTTGGTCTCTTTGAAATAACTCTCTGGACAACTTTTGGTTATGTGATATGTTTGATTATCGCTGTCACATTTTAATTGTAACTATTTTTGACTAAGGATCACGTTATTTTAAATATTGTATATATTCTTAAAGATGATTAAGGTTGTAGTGATATAATTTTATGAACCAATATTTTAAGTGATAATAATGTCTTACCATGGGACATATATTATTGTAAATATCATCAATTTCAGTTTTATACTGCCTGATGATATCGTGTTTGCAAAATTTATTTTAATTGTAACGTTGTTAATACTAGTTTTGCAATAAACCTATTATCTATCTGTCTATCTATTGAGATTCACATGAACTCATGTAATTTGTTTAAGACGACTGTGTCTGATTAGTTGTTTTACTTCGATACAATAATTTAGGAGGGAAAATCACTCAGCTTTGATTTCCAGAGGGGTGTTCCGTATTATGAAGCCACGCGCGGTGACCGACTAAAGAACCCATTGCGCAAGCCATTCTGGTCAGGTGACCAGCTGTTTACAGTTATATGTAGGAGTGAGACCAGTGCACTGGGTTGTTGCTGAGAGGAAGTAGTTGAGACGAGCTTGTATCGTTAGTGTGTAATGTGATACGTGTATAGTGAGACAAGTAAAACGCCATTGTTGAAAGCACAGTGACTTTTGTGAGTTTATTATAATTATTTATGCAATAATGGCTTATGAGAATATCAGACTGAGCTAGTGAACAGACGTAAACCTGATATTTCCATTCGTTCCCCAGAGGCCGTGTCAATGCAAAGAGCTATTGGCTCAGCATGCAAAGCTAAAGTGGAGATTTTTTACAAAAAAATGCAAGACATACGTTTATCTAAAGATGGTCAGCGCCTACTTCCACCAGATATCTTCATCTGCATGATGTTGATGAATCCGGATACACAGTCTGTCACAAACCTCTAAAGATTTTAGCCAAGAAAGAAAAGATAAATTTCGGATCTCTGACCAGCGCTGATAAGGGGAAAACTAACAGCTGTTGCATGTAGATCATTCGTACCTCCCATCTTGATATTCCTCCGTGTACGATACAGGGCAGAACTCATGGACAAAGCACAAACAGGAAGTGTCAATGTTGCAAACCAGTCAGGATGGATTAATGGGTCACTTTTTTGAAATATGGTTTGATCACTTTTTACTTTCAGTTCAGCCAAGGCAAACGTCTAGCACGGTATTGCTCATCTTGGATGGTCACACTAGTGCTAGTCACATACAAAACATCCCTGTCATAGATCGTGAGCTCGTGCCAGTAATGTGCTCATCCTATCCTTGCCTTCACACTGTACCCATCAAATGTAGCCACTTGATATGTCAGTAGTCAAGAGCCTTAATTTGTTCTATGACTCTGAAGTACAGGCTGGATGCTCAGCTCGAGTGGTAACTGAATGGCAGATAGCTTAACGTTTTGGGGAGGCATGTGGAAAAGCAGCAACGGTGAAAAATGCGCTGGCAGGCTTTCAAAAATCGGGAATCAACCCTTACAACCCTGGAATCTTTTCTGATGAGAATTTTATCGCTACAGAAGTGACGGATATCCAGCAACTACCTGAATCACCAGATGCAGCATCATCGACTGAACAATCTGATGACCCTTCCATAGGTCAGGAACATGTCTAAAGTAAGGATTCAGGAAAGTCTGTTACTTCCAAAAATCACAAACGCTCCTGATGTCTAGCAACTACACGAATCACCAGAAGCATTATTTTCGACTGAACAGTCTGGTGACCCTACCATAGGTGACTGGTCAGGAACATGTCTCAAGTATGGGTTCGGGAAAGTCTGTTACTTCTAAAACCACAGACGTTACTGATGTCCAGCAACTACATGAATCACCAGAAGCATTATTGTGGACTGGACAGTCTGGTGACCCTACCATAGGTCAGGAACATCTCAAGTGAGGATGCAGGTTGGTCTGCTAATGTGGATGTGGATGGATCTCATGCAGTCATTCCGTGATTTGATGTCAATCCCAAAAACTCTTAAACAAACATAACGCGTAAAAGTGTGCCATGCAGAAGTAAAAACATCACCGTACAACAAGAGCATGGAATCTACAACAAAAGAAAAGATGAGTCAAATCTCGACGAGCCAGTGTGGTTAAGCGATCATCTGGAAAAAGGGCAAATGTTACTGAGACAACCTGTAAGGCTGAATATAGAGAAAGCCAAAGAAAAAACACATTCTACTAAGACCGGGTAAAAGTAATAACAAACAAAAGCATGTTACTCAAAAAGGAAAACAATCAAATAATCCCTCAGGTACAAATGAGGATGTACAGTGTCCATACTGTAGTGACAGTTATCTTGACACATCCGGTGATGACTGGATTTAGTGCCAGAAATGCCTCTCGTGGATGCATAGGCTACTCAGTGTGCAGGAGTTCATGACTACCAAGAAACATTTGAGTGTGATTTATGTTAAACTGTATAATTAAAGCTGCTAAGCTATAGCCATCTCCCTCCGGCCATTTGACCAGCTATCCATCCGTCAACAAGGCGCCTTTCTTTAATTGCTGGAGTTAAGATTTCCAAGTTTAGATTTAGTAATTTTAGTCATGATTGCTTTCAACACCCAAAATTGGGTAACGGTATTAATATAGTATATATACAAACCTTTAGCCACAGTCTACTTCCCCACCAGAAATAACATCACAGTCGCATCATTTGTTGAAGCTATGGGCTTACAGTCTAATACCGAGGTAATGCGAAAAACACAAATGATTATTCTTTTGTCTAGATATGTTCAAGATCAGAAGGAGATAATGTTTATTGCAAAATATATATTCTTTGAATATAAATTTCCAGTATAATTACTTATTAGCTCAAGAATACATATTGCTTAAGGCAGGAATAAAAATCATGTGTAGTTGTTAAGTTGTGGTAACATACGCATCCATATTACCCAAGCTTGGAGTAATATGGACACAATTGTATAAGTTTTTATGGGCCACTATTTTATTTATAACCTTATCTAAGCATTTAATTTATGCTTGTTATTTTAGCATACGGGAGTCTTCAAAATAAAAGTGATTCTGAGAAAGCTGATGTTTGTTTCTTTCTCCCCGAGCAACATTCTTGAGGTGCTCATATTCCCCCCAATTACCCTAATACATGTTTGCATTACATAGGCCACTGAAATAACTATGAATGTGTGATCAAGATATATACATTATTAATTAGAAAATAATTACTGCCATTTCAGTCATTTCTTAAATACAATGTATATCAGTAAATATGAGATAATGCAACTACGTGAATAATTTTATATACACAGCAGTGAGTATACAATTAGCACATCTCTTTGACCTTACTCGCTGATACCTCTAACATTGTTGGTTGTATTTTATTAAATACATTTTTTATGCAAAATAATACGTCCTGGATTAACACCGTTTTATACAATTCTAAGCTTTGCGTTTATTCCGAACCAAAGCTTTGTAGTCACCTTCCTGGTTTCCTAGCAAAGCATAAAGCCTCTTAACCTTGTCTTTGCGTTCAACATCCCTGAAAAAACACAATAAGGCAAGTTATCACAACAAAACCGTGTCAATCTTTTAACACAAGACGGTGTTAGCACCGTATTGAAACGTTCCCTATGCCTAGCTACATGCAAAGACGTATCCTTAATTTTTTCTGGACGATAAAATATTATACTTCAAATTGCTCCATATTATTCTTATATTAAGTTGTTGTGCTTCTAAAGCTAGAAATGTGCAATCTGCTACTAATAGAAGAATATACAAAGGGTTAGAGTAGAAGGTGCAAGTACATGAAGTAGTACAATCCTGAAGATTGACAACATTTAACATACTTCTCTTTCTCTTGTTTGAGCTTCTCTCCAGCAAGGAAATGTGCATCCTTACGTATCTCTCGTACAGCCCCCTTACGTTCTCGCTTCAGTTTGTGTAATAGCTTCTGCTGTTCAATCTGTTCTCTAGTTCCCTTCCTTTTCTTTCTACCATCATAGCTGCAGCCAGCAACAAAACCCAAAACTACATTCTACTACTTTTCTTTATATAATCTGTCCTGCCACATATCTATGTAAATTGCTACTTTAGTACATATATCTGTGGCGTATAAAATACTTTGCTAATCCTTTAATTAAATTTGAGATGAGGAATAACTATATAATTGGAATACACTATTGCTATATGGTTACATAAACTGTGCTTACTTGTCTTCTATTAGGGGTTCAAACAACTTCAGTGGTTGAGGTCTTTTCTTACTGCGAGAGAGAGATTGGCGTGTCTCCAGACAGTTGCTAAGCTCCTGCACAAGCTGTTGGTGCGATGCCTTTACACTGTCAGTGTATCTCTCCCAAGGAACCTGTCACCGAAATGATAATAACAGCCATCATTGCACAGAAACCTATATCAGTGATTGAAAGAGTTACAATTGTATCTTAAGATAGAAGGTATTAAAATGAGTAATATGTATAATTTTACATTTACACATTCTACATTTCACACAATGTAACTTCACGCAAGTTCAGACAACTACAATTACTAATAACATGCTTTTATGCCCACTCATTGTGTTTAGCCTGAGCCTACATGACAAAGGACCACCCACTAAACAATTCCAAATACATTATTATTAGCAGAAGGTAAATTACTATACCTTGCATAGCACATTCTTCACAGGTGCAAATATTTCCAGATAGGCAGGGAGCGATTTATAGAGCACAGCAAACTTGCACAGTAGTTTTAACGTAACAGATATTGCTGTGCACCTGCAAGAGAAGACACTCAACATGTCACCATTACTAATACAATATTTAAAGGAATACTTTACTCTAGAATTTGAGAGTATATTATGATAGTAGATTTATAAATAATAGCACATACCTATAAATATCTATAATTACGCATTCACGTTTGTCATAAAACAACATTGAACTTTGAAATCTTCATTTTTGGGCGCTGACATGACGCACCCGGCAGATAGGTGCGATATGATATGACTACTAGGCACTTAAAAAAAACCAACCTAACCCTAACCCTAAAAAAAAAATTCCATTAAATTAAAGTGCCTAGTAGTCATATCATATCGCACCTTTCTGCCTTCTGCTGACATGACACCCACGACCGTGCTGCCACCCTGAAAAAATTGCGCATTCGCCAATTTATCTTGCACATTACAGACCGAGGGCTAATCACAAAAGTGCAATTATATTTATACTTAAATGCTAATTAACCGAACGATATTCATTTTAGGACAAATTTATCCATATTATAACTGAAACTATATGTCGTTTATAAGATATTACAATCCTTCTGCTCTTTAATTAATAAATAAGAAACACCCTCGGTCTGTAGCCTGCAGCCGAAACATTGCTTTGCGCAACTTTTCAGGGGGTGCGCTGCCAGTGGCGCCACCGTCGTTGTAAGCAACGATATAGCCGTCAGTTGTAAAACTTTTTAAAAATATTTCTAATAAATATTGAACCATAAAACTTTTTATGAAGCGTAATTTTAATATAAATTAACTGAAAATAACCCTAGAACCTAGAGTCAAGTATTCCTTTAACTACACTTTCACTACAACCACATACTATCCAATCTGACATGCATGCACTAATTATTCACATATACAATTTTATCAAATCTGTAGATAGAGCTATACTAATTATATAACCCCATAACCTCATAAAGATTAGTCTTCAGATTCCAAGGGACCGTATCAAAGACGGAAAGAGGCAAAGTTGGTCAAATAGACAGATCATCACTGCAGATCGCAGAAGAAAAAGCCTCAAATTTGCAATTAACCAAAGGGGAAGAAAGAGAATTCCAATATGGAATGACAGAAACAAAGAAGATGAACTTAGCATGGAGGAAGCGTACATGAAGAGCAGGTCAATCAAGTTGAGCCGAAACCTATTTCAGAACTAGATAGAAATATCACTGATACTGATAGTGATTAATACCCCCGCAATACCGCTTTGTCGAAAGGGGAAATGGAAGGTCATGGTGTGGCATATATTATGAGTAAATAATATATGGAACACAAAAAATATAATGGAATTACAAAAAAAAAGATGATATACTGTTTCCATGGCAACGCCTTGACCAAAACACTCACAAAACACAATATGTCACGCACATCTACACTTCATGGTGATCAAGTGTATGAAGTTTGATTGGAATCCCTTAAAAACTGTGGAAGTACTTCGCGCCACAACCTTTTTGAAACGGTGGGAGTATTATCAAAAATGAGATACGGTTTCCATGGCAATGCCTTGACCGACGTACACAAAAAATATGTCACGCACATCTACACTTCATGGTGATCAAGTGTATGAAGTTTGATTGGAATCCCATGAAAATGTGTGCATTTCAGTGAAGATCGCTACTAATAATGACACTCAAATATTTGTGTGCACAGCGAGTAAGTAAAAGTCAAGGGTGATTTGGAGCGGATAATGCGAAGAATTTTACATTTTTCAGTATTGAAAAACATACCACACATTGTTGCTCACTTCTCAGAACGAGTAAGGACACTATTGAGGGCTAACTGATCACCCTTGTTGAAAATAGTGTGGAATAGAACTCCGCCACCAGCAAAGAAGAAAATAGAAGTAGAAGAGTCAGTTTCGGCCAACAAATCATTTATAAAGGGTAAGAACAACAATGGACCAAGCACAGAACTATAAGGTATAACCGATGTAACAGAAGCCACATCTGACACGCCGCTGTTAACACAGACAATTTGTGATCTATCATTCAGAAAGCCAGTCATGCAGTTTAAGATAGTAATAAGATAGTAAGATAGTAAGTGACTACGTTTGAAAATTAAGATCAGGAGGAACCCTATCAAAGGCCTTGATGAAATGATGTCAAGACTTAATGTCCAATCATGAAGAACATTGATTAACTCGGTAACCATTGAAAACCTACGCCGAAAACCATGTTAATGATAGGACTAAAATCATATATGCTCAAATGCTTTAGAGCAGAGAGAACCCAACGATATTGGGTGACAATTTGAATCAAGAGAAGATCCACCACTTTTATAAACTAAGGTAATGAGTCTTTTTCCAATTGGAAGGAAGAGAATCTAGATTATAGGATTGAAAGAACAAATTGTGTAGTGAAGGCCCAAGCTCATGCGCAAAATGATACAAAATAAAACCAGGCACCTTATCAGGACCAGCAGACTTGTGGGGATATGTTTTTAAGCACCGAACACTTACCACTAAGAAATATAACAGTGCTTGACACTCGGGCCAGCCGAAGGGTGGCCCAAAATTTTTTTGGGGGGCCACCAGAAATTTATTTCTTCTGGCCCAAAATGAAAACTGGTAGCCCAATTTTCCATTGGTATTTCTACCATGACGTACAACGGTACATGACTTTAGGCCCTACAAACTTGTCACATTGGACACAAAGCCACATTTGCATGCAGGGTTCGAATTTTGGCTGAAAATCTAGTGGACAGTATTTTATATTAATGGGAATATTTATACCAACTAACAGGTATTTTAGAATGTTTGGCCCTTTAGAACAAGTGATTCCTCTTCCTCATAAATTTCTTTACGGAGGATAACAAACTGAGTAAAATTATTTGAAAGTGGCACTTTATGAGCCTTATCAGGAGATTTTATGAAGAAAATCTTGCAAGTTATCAAACAAAAATTCAAATATCAACATATTTAATCCAACCACTAACAAATGTCTATATATGTTTATAAACAGTACTTGAATTCCAGGGTAGGTTCCTCAATATCTTTTAGAGATGCCATTTCCCAAAGACCGAGAGGTGACGTGTCAATGGTCCTACTGGAATACAAGCGACCTACTGACTATGTGCTCTACATTTAACTAAAGGTCAAACTAGGAAACAAAAAGTAGAAACTGTTGCATAAATAGGAAAACATATAGTTGATTAATTTACGAGTATATAATCTCTATTATGTACTCTTGATAATATATAAAACCACATTTAAAGTATAAAGTACAGACCATGACAAAATCACCTCCAGTGACACAACAATTTCATACAAAGTTGCTTGCAACATGGCAGGGGTAGAAATTAACTTTTGAACACAGGAGTCCAACGGACCCCTACCCTCAATTAGAGCCGCAGCAAAATGACGTAGTCTGAAGTTCAAAATTAAAGATATTAACAATAACGCACGTGCTTATTTTGAAGATTCATGCTGCCCCATTTTCTTTGGACATTAGCGGGAAAAATACGGTAATTCCGCGGGAATTTACAGGGAGTCACACGGACTCCTGCATATGTCAAATCAGGGAGTCCGACACTAAATCAGGCAGTATTTGACTCCGGACTCCTGTTAATTTCGCACCCTCACATATGGTAATCTTGGAAATTACATAGACCATAGCACTTCTTATATTTCACATATCATAGCACAAAGTTTAACTGCACTGGATAAGTACTTGTTTATGGCACTCTTTGGTAGCACAAGTAGGTCAGCACTGGTACCAACAGATTTAAACGGTGGATAAACCCTCAGAACTGGAAATAGAATGCATTGTTTTGAATAATCATCTCATGATACATTCATGAATCTAAAAAGTAATTATCTTATATTAAGAGGTTTACTTGTTTGCATATTATACAACATTCACCACCCATATGGTGAAAACCTATATTTCTATATTGAGAATCAATTGTCTGAGTTTATAGAGTTTTAATCTGCAAAAAACTAGAATTGTGAAGATTATGTTACCACAAACATAACCAAGCAGATGATTAGCACTTACCCTGATCTTGTTTGATTGAGGCCATGAAGAGGATTCCATAAAGGAAATTGTTCACTTCTGGTACAAACCTCTTGGATAATGACACATACTGAAAATGACATTTCCTATCAATGTTTTTTATTGACTGCCGTTTGTACCAACTAGTGCCGCAGAGCGACAGGGCTCATCTGGTGTCTGGTGTTCTGCTGATAAATTCATTTGTGCATAGCAAGACGTCCTATACATACGTTCATTTCTAACCCAAAAAAACAACACTTCAAACTAGTGTAATAAAATTCCGATAGATGGCGGGCCGCTATCAAAGGCATCGTTGCATCGGTCAGCAAAAGCATTGCAGCAATGGCAGCTCTCAGTGTGACGACGAATTGCAAAAAGCAGGAGCGAATAATTACCATATTATTACTATACATAACGTGCGTTCTATGGTGTCAGGTAATAAGGTACATTAAACCCCTTGCGAGGCACATCTGGCTCGTTAAAAATAGCTCAACGGTTGATACAACCACAGGCAGAGCAGCTCGTGCAAGATTACAATTTACAGCAATACGATAGCAAATATCTCTAAACTAATTTCAGTACAAGGTAGGCCAGTGATTAGTGGACCGAATAAGCTCAAGAACGTACACACTTGCGTCTATATTGGTGCCAAAATTTGATGAGAAAATTAAGTCTGGGAAATCCGCAGTCTCACTCCTGGGTAATTATTTGAGTGCTAGTGACTGTATTCCAACTATTCATAATGTACACTACAGAATCTTATATATGTCATGTCATTATCTCCTAAGTAAGCGTTGTTCAAGTAAGAGTTATGTGTGGAATTTCACTGTAAAATGGGAGCTTTCCACACCCACAGGTACTCGCCAACGCAGTTGAGAGAAACAAATCCATGTTTAACCCTCCTCTTGAGGGTCAAAAGGTTATCCGACACTTACTCTTCGCATGTCAGCGGAAAGTACATTTCATGGTCCTTTCAATAAAGCCATAAAAATGCTAGGTCACAGCTGAAACAAAAAAGTTTTTCAATCGCTCCGTCAGACCATGTCCTCAGAAAATGTCTAAAATCTGCCCTGTGCCCCATTGACCTGTGACCTCCAATTTCGCACTGGTGATGGGTGTCCTGCCCATCACACTATACACATCGAGCATAGGTCGAGCCGTTCAGATTTGTGCCGCAATTCCGTATTTCTTCCTATACCTTAAATTAAGGGGGAAATATTCCCCCGCCGTTTACACATCTTGACCTTTGACCCGTGACCCCCAAATTGGTCATCCCGAGTCCTTTTCACGATCCCCCCCGACGTCCCGAATATTGTGACCGTACGTCGAGCGGTTAAGATTTGTGCCCAACTGTTGACCGACGGACGGACGCACGGACGGCCGGACGGACGCACGCTCATGCGATTCTACAAGCTGCATCTGACTATGTCAGATGAGCTAAAAACTCAGTGAGCCTGCAAAGATAATCTATTTATTTCATGACATTTCAAGAGTGCCATATAGAAATGCTAACCGAATGCAGCACAACCACTGTTGAGCCAAATATGGGGTTAGAGCAAATGTCTTAGCATTCATTTGATACTCACATCTAAAAACACTGTACATAGCAACAGGCCTGTTGTTACGGCAATTGTCGACGAGACTTGGCACTGTGCTAGCATCTGGGCCATGTAAACTAGAGCCGGCGTGACAATCGGATGCTGGAAGTCTGACGTCGAATATAGCGCCGCAACTAGCTCCAAAAGGACAACCTGCGGGAAGAGATGCAACATCAATATTACACACATACAAAACTGCAGATATCTGTGCACTGCCCCACCGTTTTTGTTTTTCCAGTTTGACTCTACAGGCAGCTAACATTAGAATATAAAGAATTAGTAGTAGACCAGTTTGCAAGTATACCATGTCGAGTCCAGGAAACTGTCCTCGTCCCCCTTTCTTCTGTGTAGCCTCAGTGAATGCATGCTGCTTGTCAACCACCAACTGCTGCAAGAACTGTGCTGTCTCTGTCGGGCTTTGCTGTGCTAGGCGACACAAGGTCGGAGTGAGCTGATTAATGAAGCTCACATCAGGATCGGCTTCAATAGCCGCATGACCACAGTGCTCCACCAAAATCCGAAATAAAGTCTGCAAAAACAATGTTGAAGTGAAAGCAGGCACACAAGCAAACACGCACGCACGCACAAGCATACACAGGCACATGCACGAGCATACACAGATGCATGCACACACACAAACACACACTGCATGAACATACAATCATATACTATACATAATAACAAATGGTATGCACAAAAATGTAATATGCTGCATACAGCAGCAAAAACCAGGAACACTTCAATCAGTGTGCACGTGTCAATGAGGTGTACATGAGTTTCATATACTCTAGCTACATTCTTGGCTTAAAGAATAAAAGCTCACAAATCAGAGTTTACAAATGGATTGATTCAGATGATTGACTAATAATGCACGCACCTGCAGTTTCTCCTTATTTCCTTCAGCGAGACTTGGATGGTGGCACTTACAGATGCGTTCCACTATAACCAGCTGATCTGCTGATGAGTACCCATCTATCAATTTCCTGAACTCATCATATGAACCAGGCGCTGATAACGAAAAAGGCATACATTAAAACAATGTATCATGTCTTTTTTTAAACTGTGAATAGAAGCTGGAACCCCTTCACAATGTAAAGATGTCCACAGACAACTAACCACAGCTCAGTGCATTTCAAACGCTGTATGAAATGGTCAAAAATTAGGGTTATAGATAGTTTGAATTCATTTTGAATTATATAAAATAATATTTTTATAATAAATAATAAAAAATAAAATAATTTCCTACTTAAAAAAAGAAATAAATCAAATTATCACACCATTACCACCCATCTTTTACGTCGATAAGTAGATGACCATACTATTTATCCTAGGTAACCGAGTTGTGGCTGATTTGAAAGAAATCAGGTAGTTAACAACTTCCATACTACTCCTAATTTTACCAAATTTCCACATTTTAATCTCCACGTTGTGATACTCAGTGCCGGTTGTACTTTCATAGAATGCACCACACATCTAGGGCACCACATCTATTATTGAATTATATATTCTGCTTCCGTTTGTAAAAGCGTTGGCCATGTGATTTTTAGAAGTTATTTTTCTATTATTTAAAGTAAAGCTGTATAGGACATACCTGGAAAGGTGTAGGGTAGCTCTGCATTTGCAATTTCCATTCCCATTTTCAATTCCTAAAATAAACAATTACTTAAAACTCTCATACTATATTATATATTTACCATTGCACCATAATTATTCCTAAATGTATTGCCCATATTAAACAACAAGTGCCGCAGAGCGACAGCGCTCACCTGACGGCAGGTGTTCTGATGCTAAACTCACTGGCAAACGAATCAATAGCACCCTCCCATCGCCGTGTTTGTTCTCCCTCGTTGTCTCTCTCATTCTTTCTCTTTCGCTTTCTCGCTCTTGCTCTCTTCCCTTCGCGCGCTCTCTCTCTCTCGCTCGACCACACACTCTCTCTCTCTCTCTCCCGCTCGATCACACACTCTCTCTCTCTCTCTCTCTTGCTCTCTCTTCCCTTCGCGCTCTCTCTCTCCCTCTCTCTCTCTCGCTCGCTCACACTCACTGTCCCTCGTTGTCTCTCTCTTTCTTTGTCTTTGTCTTTCTCTCTCTTTCTCTCTCTCTCTCTCTCTCTCTCTCTTTCTTTCTCTCTCACTCTC
>NW_014577264.1:196754-203140 GCF_000485595.1 Priapulus caudatus | reverse complement strand
GGAAAAAAATTGCCTCTAAAAAGGCTGCTTGTCCGGCAGACAAGCTACGGACAGATCTACTTGTCCTCCGTGAAAATGGACAAGTACGGACAAACGGATAGCCCTTAATTCGAACACTGCGGATGGTATCAGGAACCTTCTCGAAGAAATGTTCGTTGGATCGTTATGAAAGTTGCCACGAGATGGCGCGATACGTTTGAGTCAGTGTCTTAGATTAAAGATGGAAGCTCCCATCGTACGTAGTATAGCAACTACTATTTGCAAGACAGAATAGGTAAGCACTCATCCATTTACCTACGCAAGGCTACAGGTCTGAAATAGAGAGCTGCCACTGTAACTAATTAACGCAGCAAAAACTACACCAGTACTATCACCACCACATGCACTGGCAGTGCATAAGTTACATGTAACACGCCTGACAGTACAGAATGCCATAGAAATTATACGATTTAAGGAGCATAAACGTTCTTTCAACCAATTTAGCTTTTGAATTTCACTGTGACATTGTAGCCTTCATACATCCAGGCATGGATAGATTCTACTAGCCTACCCGGCCCAGTCAATTCTTTCTAACAGTAAACAAATCCATGTTTAACCCTCCTCTTGACGGTCAAAAGGTATCCGACACTTACTCTTCGCATGTCAGCAGAAAGTACATTTCATGGTCCTTTCAATAAAGCCTAAAAATGCTAGGTCACCACTGAAACAAAAAAGTTTTCCAACGCTCCATCAGACCATGTCCTCAGAAATCGTTTCTAAATCTCCTGTGCCCCATTGACCTTGACCTGTGACCTTAATTTCGCACAGTGATGGCTTTTCCTACCATGATGCTATACATTCTGCATTTCCTCCTTATACGTTAAGTTAAGGAGGGAATGTTCTCTTCCCTTCTTTTACACCTCTTGACCTTTGACCCCCAGCTTCGACATCCCAACTCGTTTTGACGATCCCCCCCCGACGTCCCGAATATCGTGACCGTACGTCAAGCGGTTAAGATTTGTGCCCAACTGTTGACGCACGGCCGGACGGACGCACGGACGGACGGACGCACGCTCATGCGATTCTACAATTCTTATCTGACTATGTCAGATGAGCTAAAAACAAGTAAACGAGGCATTACAGGAACAAAAAATAGATGCCTGTTTTACATGACAATAAGAAACAAGGCTCATTGCACGTATTTATTTAGGTAATGTGTTATCAGAATACCAATATAACTAATAGTGGATATAGGAACGTGGTCCACATCAAGTAAACATAAAACGAATTAACCTCATCACTACCTTTGAGGGCACAACTCTCTCCTTTACTGCTCTATCACAACCAGTCGTAATTTCTGCATCACACTCTCCTAAGTCCAACTCATTATCATCAGACTCCAGATCCGAGTAGTTTTCCTCCTCAGCATCGGAGCCTGTGCTCTGCAACAATCCGAAACAAATATATAGTCAAAACCTGATAACTGCATTTCATCCTAAATAAATCCAATGTACAATTTTATTTAAACTAAACTTACCAAACTTCTGTTCTATCACATGCTGTACTATATAGCACTTGCTTATATTATCCATGCATATGCGATGTAGTCATGAATCAGCAACACTATTATGTGTACTAGCCCAGTACTGTTCATTACAGCTGATGAATTTCTGCAGGTGAGAATACCACCCAGAGTATAAACATGTCACATACTTTTTAGTAGTTATACACTTTCCATGAGCCAGCATTCTTCATTGACACTATATATGGTGCAGAATAGCAAGGGATACTGAGAAACGTTTGTATATGCTGAGTACTAATATATTTCAGTATTTAGAGTATGATGTTACCCTGTACAGAGGAAGGTTCCTGCACACGTCAGGTAACCCTCCCCCTACGAAAATTCACATTACAACAAGAGCCGCAGAGCGTCTGGGCTCATCTGAGGTCTGTTGCTACGATTATAAACGTAAAATATCAGTCGTGCGTAGTACCACATTTGTTAGGTAGTCTAAAATCTGCCCTGTGCCCCATTGACCTTTGACCTGTGACCTCCAATTTCGGCACAGTGATGGATTTTCCTACCATGATGCTATACACCGACTATCACGAGCCTAGGTCGAGCCGTTTAGATTTGTGCCGCAATTCTGCATTTCCTCCCTATACCTTAAGCTTAGAGGAGGGAATGTCTCCCCCTTCTTTTATACTCTGACCTTTGACCTTTGTGACCCCCAGGCTTCGACCATCCCAACTCGTTTTCGGATTATCCCCCCCCACGTCCCGAATATCGTGACCGTACGTCGAGCCGTTTTTAGATTTGTGCCCAACTGTTGACGGACGGACGGACGCTCGCACGGACGGACGGACGGACGGACGGACGGACGGACGATCATGCGATTCTACAAGCTGCATCTGACTATGTCAGATGAGCTAAAAACTCAGCAATCACACTGCTCACTCATGGTCCATACAGATAATTCAAGACAAAATTCAAGGAGTTTTCCAGGACATTGTCAAGGACAATTTTTATTTTCCAAGTACTAAAATTCTAGCTGAACTTAATAAAATTCAGTGTTTTCATACTTAGCACAGCTTGAAAAGATACATTACATGGAATAGAGGACATGAAAACTTCTGATTCAGAAAAAAACAGTGATTAACTGTGAAAGGTATTCATTATGATGAGGTTAAGGAGATTAAAAACATGCACATCTTATAAACTTATACATATTTACATTATACATAATTACATATTTATTGCTTTATATTTCTTATTTTATAAATTCCAGTAGTTTTGAGTACTTTTCCAGGGCAATAACAACTTTTCCAGGACAATTCCGGTATAAAACACAATATTTTAAAATTCAAGAAGTTTACAAGGAGTCGTATTAAAATTTAAATGCCAGGACATTTCTATGCCTGTGTGGACCCTGACACTTACCTGCTCATCTTCATCACTTTCCTCATCAACATCATCATCAACCTCATCTTCAGAATCTGCATTGGAATTATCCTGGAAGTGGACACGCTTGCTAGCTTTCTTCTCCTTGTCAGGAGGTGGCAGGCTAAGCAGTTTTCCATCTTTGTATCGCAGAGTAAACTTATCTTCTCGATTTAAAACAAACCTGCAATTTATAGAAATTGTAGGAGTGCATGAATTAGATCGACAAGTGTGTGCTATATATCAATTATCAATTATCAGTATCTATATATCAATTACATCATATTGACTATCAACTACAAACATCCACTACTACTATCATCACACTTTTAAATACACAAGGGCAATAGCAGTATAGCACCAATCTAACATGGCTGGTGCTGGTGATCCCATGATCAATACCTATACTCTTAACTATTTCTGATACTTACATATATAAAATGCATATTTCTGTTCCTCAATAAATATCATGAAAGGTTACTGCTAATAATCATCAGTCAATAAATAAAGGTGGAAATTCATTTTTGATCAGAGGAGGCAAACAGACACCCGATGTTCAAACAGAGGCAGCCGGCACCAGTGTGCGAGGGTACGCAGCCTGATGTTTAAAATGAAAGATAATGATGATGTACAACATAAGATGATGAAATTATAGAAAGAAGTACTATATTCAGTACTCTAGCTACCCATCACTGAGGTCATCAGCAGACTGGTGGCTGCCCTTGGCATTCTGCTGTGTGTTCTCTAATGTCACGCCTTTCATCCTGGATATTCTCTCAGTCTCCAACTGCTCTAGGGTTGCCTTCTCTTCGCGGGCAACCTCCTCAGGAGTCTTAATCCTATCTGTTGGCTAAATAGAAATAGAAGTTCTAAGGGATTTCTTAACAGCTGTAGGCAGCAAGTAGGCTGGTGCATGCCTACTTTAAATCTTGTTCTGTAATGCAAACCTCACTATTTTATAAGATTATGCACAGAAATGATATGCCATCGAATCAACTAGAACCATGTAGTACAAACACGTTTGACACAGCAAGATATCGGTAACAAATAAACCAAAAAAATATACCAACTGCAAATAGAACATACTTTGCCTTTAAGTTCAAATTGTAGTTCTCGTACAACCCTGTCAAACTCATCCACTGGTTGCTTTGCAGAGCTACTAGGGTTCAGCTTATTCTTCTGTAAATTCGAAACATTAAATCAACAATATGACTAAACTGTCAAGGTCACTTCGAGGTCAACAGACATATCAACACCATGCTGATGTGATGCTGTCAATGTCAAACATGTTAAAGATAGAATATAGCTATTTAATCTGCACTGTTGACAAATGCTAGAATAACTGATACCTTAATTGTATGATTTAGAAGTGCACAAATACATCTACACACACTAGCCACAGAGTTCTCCACAGTAATTTCAGAAGGCATGTGGGGCAGTTGGGCCATTCATCCCCAATGGCTAATCGGAGTCTATCACAAGTGCGATAAGCCTGCCCCAGTGCACAGATAAACTCGCTTAATTCAGAGACATATACATCGAGCTGCGAAACACAGAGTATGAACGAGTTGAGATTTTTAAAAGTAAACACAGCTGGAAATTAAGGCATGTCGGTTAGGCAACCGGGTTTCAAGTTTATATTAGTTGTACAATTTCACCACATGCAACCTTGCAAAGCAGACTTTCTAAAATATAAATCTTACAGCCGCTAACACAGTAACAGTAATTACATAAAATTTAGTCTGAGGTTACACTCTGTGCCACGGGGGAATAACAGTAAGCGTTTGGCAAAGAACTGTTTAAATGGAAGTGCCGAGCCCAAAATGTGTAACAATCAGCTTGCGTCTGAAAATGCAGTGGAGAAACCCATTATACCGACTTTGGCGGTTGCGATTCGAATTGTTAACCACTCCTGATAAATGCAAATAATTCTCAATTAAGCCTTTATTAGTAACCAGCAAGAAAATTGGACAAAAGTAATATGATCAAGAGGGCTATCTTCGCTGCAAGAGCGAACACTGTATTTGGCAATACGGGCAGCCGATAAGATTTTGGTGGAATCACACTAACAATACACTCTCACCGTATTGCTCTCCGAACAACGTCGCTTTTTCTATCAGTAATCAATAACCCCGTAATTAGCCTTGTTACGTGACCAGACAAACACGTTGTAACGCGCCCGTGTGCACAGGCTCACCCCCCCCCCCTGCTAGTAGCAGGCGATGGTTATAGACCGATAGGGCAGCACTGTCCAGTCACACTGTCCAGGCTGAAATATGCAACAATGCACAGGCATTGTTTCAGTTATCATTTATTATAATGCACAATACATTTCCTTTAATTTTAATGCTGCCTCCTGCAAAATTACAGACCGGTAGTTCGTCTAGTTAAGGAGGATGTGCATAGCAAAGATAGTCGTGGAAAAAATAGAATAATAATAAGAATTCGTGGAATAACAGTGTATTTGGCATTGGCAATGTACCAACATTGCCAAATACAATTTGGCGCTGAGGTTTTATGCTTATAAATGACACAATGTGTCAGTTATTCTGGAGTTGTTTACGATAGTATATATTCTACCTTTGATCTTTGGTGTTAGAAAAACACAATTACCACACACATTGAATAATTCTATAACTGAAATAACAGTGCTTATAATCACATAAAATGGCACCACAACAACCTGTCATCATCTGAAACACTAGCTACACAATTATACATTCATAGCCATGCTCATTATTACATTAGTGAGGAATATCCACTTTGTGATAAATCTCTGATAACCTGATGAATATCCAGATTTACATGTAATAATTTAACCCATCATGTGTAAACCCACCAGTGGCTATAAAAATAACACATCAAGGTACCTTGGAAGTAGACAGCAGGCTAGCTATGTCATTCCACTGTTTATCAAGCTTTTCAGTCAATTCTACTGCAGATTCCTTCTCTGTTTGCTGCTCATACTGAAACAAATAAAATGTAACAAATAATATAGTTAAAATGCTCTGATACTCTGTTTTACAATGAATCAGACTACTTCTTGAAAAACGAAACGTAAATAAATCCAAACAATGCAGTAAAAAGTGCATAACTAATATAGTAACAACTTGGCAGTTATAAATACAAGTGATATATTTAGACTAGTTTTATTTTAAACTGCAAAATTATTATAAAATACAATTCGTTACCTCTACAAATAATCTTTCCATAAAACAATAGACTCACCTTTCTTTTCTTAGACATTGCTATAACCTCTTCTAGCATTTCCTTCTTCGTCATTTGTTTCTTTGTACCATCAGCATTTTTGTCAAGGTCTCCACCACCAAAATGTGCCTCAGCGGTGAACTTTCCTATGATAGGCACATAACATATCCCCTACACTATATTGTGCTTAATAGATGTATATATATTATCAAGAGCTAATAATACCTAGAGTGTACAACGGAAAAACGGGAAAATAGTG
>NW_014577264.1:189637-193418 GCF_000485595.1 Priapulus caudatus | reverse complement strand
TTAGATGCTATCTCCAAAACCGCCGCCGCCGTGGCATCTGGCTGCGTACGTGGCGTCTGGCTGCGTACGTGGCAAGTTTTTACCAACCTCCTGACCCCGCGCTGCCCGTGGCGACGGCACGTCGTGCGAACACGTGGTGGCGTGGCGGTGCCAGTTTTTACACGTAGCTAATCGTACGTACACGGAAGTGCGCGGCTTAACCGCTCTCGGCGGTCGGGGAACAACGCATCTTTTGCGCAACGCCATCTTGTACCCGGTCTCTCTGGATACTTATTTTCAGATCTAGTTGTCCTGTCGGGCAACAAGAAGCAATTTTTACTTGTCCAAAATATACTTGCAATCTATGAGGCATTAAAATGGATAGACCTCGCAACAAAAGGCCTAGTATATAGACCTACTGTGAGCATACTTGCAGTGTGCAAACATCACGAAATGTTCTCATTGAGCCAGAAATGTGCTCCGAAGTTGACTATTTTGAAAACTTAGGTCAGACACAAGTTATTTGTACGAAGTGCCAGATAATGCAAAATAGTATCCAAAATAGCGCAAATAGTTCCTGGACTGAAAACACTATATTTATTTCCTGGTTGCATGAGTAATATAGATAACAGGGTGAAAAACTGATAATTGGAGGCACTGGTCCAGTAGGGCCAGTGCCTCTGAGGAAGCACTGGTCCAGGATTTCTGTCGTAGCAAAGTGAATGACTCAGATGTGGGGACGTTTTTATAGGGGGGGGGGGCTGCAATTTGGGGATGTGCATTCTAAGGTATTCTTAATAATAAATGGAATACGATATCAGTGCTCGAAATAAGAAAAAAAATGTGGTTGTCCTGCGGACAACCCCGGCATCAAATCGGGTTGTCCGCAACAATTTCTGGTTGTCCCAAAAAATATCCCAAAATCTCCTA
Organism: Priapulus caudatus; assembly: GCF_000485595.1. Classification (NCBI taxonomy): domain Eukaryota; kingdom Metazoa; phylum Priapulida; class Priapulimorpha; order Priapulimorphida; family Priapulidae; genus Priapulus; species Priapulus caudatus. The sequence continues at coordinate 192,509 of NW_014577264.1, read as the reverse complement.
TTTTCAATCACATAATAATATGATCAGAAAACACCCAAAAACAGTGGCGTAGCCAGGATTTTTTAAACAAGGGGAACCAAAAACAGCGAACTGCGCAAAATAGTGGATGACTTAATATTTTTCTGGCTCCTCCGCCTCCTTCTCCACACCCTACGGCTCGGCTCCTCTACCTCTCAGCTCTGCAATCCATGCGAAAAGGCGACATTTTTGTTCATTGTTCTCTTCATTTTTGTCAAGGTCTCCACCACCAAAATGTGCCTCAGCGGTGAACTTTCCTATGATAGGCACATAACATATCCCCTACACTATATTGTGCTTACCTAGATGTATATATATTATTCAGATAACTGTACATATAGATAATTTATATTATGCATTATCCTTACCATTTTAATTGAATAACGGTGTCATGTGAGCTCATTATTACCCACTTTAACTGTAAATGTGGACAATAAATAGAAATCAAGTTAGAGACATTGTTACCAATTTTTACCATCTGTCTGAAACTAGACTTGTTATGACTGGTCTTAAAGGTTAAACTGGTCTTGAAATACAATGGTTTTGTATAAAGTTAGTTTCTACAAACCTGCTAGCCAACCATCTTCACTTCCATCATCACTGTTGTTCTGCTCCTCAAATTTCTCTATTCCGGCTAGTGATTGTCCATAGTGAGTCAACTCTTCTTCTTCATTCAAGTTAAAAATAGCAGATTTCTCATGTGTTCTCTGTTAAAAATTACATGTTAACTATCAGTATATATACAGGAGTATATACCTATAAATGTCTGATAATACTAAACAAAAAACTATTGTATCAAACAATTGTTTTTTTTTCATGCCGGTACACCGTTACTTTGTACAGGATATCACATGCGTCTGTACTCAAATATATCAACATCCAGTGCCACAACCTGGCACTCAGAACCCATGACTACAATTTTTCAGATTTCATCAAAATATATACAGGTGTTCCTATTCTTAGAAAAATACTATCCATGCAATTACCATAAGTTAAAATAGAAATTGATATAGATCACCTTTCTTTCCAATGCAAACCTCTGCACCATTTTCTCCTCTTCTGTCATAGTTGAATCATATTCGCCGATTCGCTTATCAATAATTGTGTTTGACTTTCCAAATTTTTTATATTCTTGCAGCAAAGTTTCCTTCCTCTGATGGTAAAAAAACAAATACACTAGAAACTCTGCCAGAATTTCTTTTTTTAAAGGTGAGGAATGTCAAGAGGATTATTTGAACGATAATAATTCTGGGTTTTTATTACAAGTTTGCTTCACAATTTACAAACTTGTGCTCATTATATATCTGGCAAGCACACATTAGGCAATGAAATACACATACCTTCTTAAGCGCCTTTTGTCTCGATATACCTGGAAGTCCAGTATCACTTTTGCTTATTTTTCCAAGAACATTATGCTTCTGCCTATTAAAATGAACTTCAAATGGATTTACTTTGCCTTTGCGTGCACTTTTCGAGCTGTTAACCTTGTCAGAGAGCCCGAATTTCTTTTTTGCTTTTTTATTTTTGGCCATCCTTGAAACTTTGAAATCTGAATTCTGCAATATAAATTGTAAACAAATATTTAGATTTTCTAGTTCTGTTCTACCTCTGATCTTTTTAGTTCTACTTCTAGTTTTTACACAAATACTATGAAACAATGATATACCAATGAACTGTTAAAGTTGGGTACCCCACTTTCATAAAACACATTCTCCATGCTCTTTTATTTTTAACTCAATGTATAAAAGGTGACCCCAACTTATTACTGGTACAGGCTAAGTCACTCTAAATGTTGTATATCAATACAGTAATATCAGAAGGCATGCCATTCATTGGCAGATGGGGAGCGTGTGGGGAAGCACAAAAGATTATGTGCCAGAAAAAGAATTTCTTAGCAACAACAAATAGACCGCGGGCCAATCCTTTTTAACCACTATAAAGAGCTTGTAGGCCCAAAAACCTATTAGCCACCACAAACAGTTTGTCGGCACAAAGTATTTTAGTTAGCCATCACAAACAGATTGTGGGCCCAAATTTTCTCAGTCATCACAGATTGTGGGGCAAAAAATTCTTAGCCACCACAAACAGATTACGCGCTCATAAACTTTTTAGCCACCACAACCATATATTGTAGGCACAAAAATTTCTTACCCACCGCAAACAGACCGTTGGGCAAATGTTTTCAACAGCACAGATTGTGGGGCCAACAATTCGTAGCCACCACAAACAGATTTTGGTCTGTATCACTTCTGTGTCGCTCAGACAAGTATTACATACGAACGGCTTGTATTACACTGCAACACAACTTAAGTTTATTCTGCTTTCCACTCGAGAGAGATGATATACATCCCAACACCACACGGTTACAGAGAGCGAGCTTGTGTTTGAGCTCAACTATACAACAAAGTAGGTGGCAGCACAATACTGAATCACATGCATATTGTTACAAGGGCCAAAAAAATTCAAAATTCAAAAAGTCAAATTCTTAAGCAGGAAAACTAAATTGTTGACCAATGAGATCTGCCTATAGCGACTTGACAATGTAATGAGCTTCTAGTTTACTTTTACTCATACATATGGGACAGCACTCAGTGTCATCACTTGAGCCTATATAAAATTCCTAAACTGTTTGACTAAAATTCCTTGAAATAATATTTATCCCATATCTTCACTATCTGCAGAACATACTGACTACTAAGTGGCTCATGTCAAGAAAATTTAATACCAACACATCATTCTTTTTCCAAGCTGTTAGTGAAGTGACAATATTGAACATTTTACAACAAATGAACTCAAAAGTCTTCTGGTCCTTCAGAAATACCAATATCAGTGCTAATGATGAGTAAAAATTTCA
>NW_014577264.1:165433-189627 GCF_000485595.1 Priapulus caudatus | reverse complement strand
CACCAGCTGCCCAGATCCAGTGTGTAAGGAGAATGGCTTACACGGACAATAGCAGCTGACCAGCTATATAAAGGTGCCTCCGCCCTACGTGCACTTCATTAACGAGACATGTGACGATGTATGTTCTTCAACTGTTCGTTCAAGAGTTCATATTCAACACGACAGCTCAAAGTCAGGGTCGATCTTAAAGGACTGGGGCGTCATAAAGGCGAGACAGAATGACACCATACGTCCAAATCAACTTCCGATACCAAAGTCAATCGCGGATACAACCACACGATGCCAACATCGTCAATAATGGCACAGGATCCATCTGTCTGTGCCGCCTCTCGTCTAAGTGTTCCATCTTTGGCCTGGTGATGATAGTTTTCACGTCAGCATTCGCTTAGACCATACATTTCCAAGACCATTGTGCACAGTAAATCTGTTTCTTCCAGGACCAGGAAGGATGGGTTACCACACAGCTTTTCCGCCGCAATTAGTGTAAAAACCATTGACAAACTGTCTGGTCTTATTCTTGATCATCTGTGAAAAAGTAGCATTTTGACATATCCTTCGGGTCAGTGCTATCACACCAGTAAAGTTAATTTGCTCGTTTTGAACCATATTGAGACTTCCTTTCCGAGCGGATGGGGGCCTTGATGCTTAAACGGGTTATACTGGTAACTGCATATATCGATTCGATGAGCAGCGCCCTAGGCGGTGGGTCAGTGTTCTCAAGCTCTGCAGGACAGCTAGGAGACAAATTCATTAAAAGTTGACAACCTTCTGGAAGGACTGCAGCCTGCGCAGGTGAAGGGATGAATCACTGAAAGATCGAACAACGAGAGACCTTTGACATGTTTGAGCTTAGGTGGATAACGGGCAGAGAACGTTTTCGGTGACTGATCAGAGAAAAAATCTGTGACTTGGAACTGTGATAAGGGTCACATCGCTTATTGTTGATGAAGCGACTCAGGTAATTCGGTTATCTCCCCCTCGAAAAGTTTCTATTGTCCTCCGAATTGTCACGAGATTCTTTGCAAGCAATCTCTCAATTTGTAATGAAGAAAGAATCTGCTAATGGGTGACCATGTTGGATGCGATGAGGGTTCTCAATGCCCTACATCATCGGCACTAGCTTGGGAAGCTCACATGATTTCTTTTTACCGATTTGAGTTTGGATAACATCTTTCACTTCCATTAGAGAATCCTAGTGCGACGAACTCGTCAATAATTCTTTGTGCACTCCCAATTGTGAATCACCCTTCCTCGCCAATCATCGACACATGACGCTCTGGAAATATCCAAGGAGGCAATTCACGTCTTCATACACAACAATTCCGAGCTAAAGGATTGCGCTAAAGATTTTACTTGTAAACTTTTGCCAGTCTGATATTAAACTGCGGGGAATAAAGGAAGGGGTTGACTCACTCGAGTGTGGAAACCTGTTTGAGCTAATGTAGGCCCCTCTATGTGCAGACAGACAATATAGGGAGAGTGCGGGCATGCTAGCGCAAGAGTTCTAAGCTTAACAAAGACATATTCTTTGGAATGCTGATCGCGATTTAACGAGATATCAATGTACCGCCAGACGCTTGATTTGATTTTCGTTGTTGTTGATGGTTCGTGTGCTTGTCGCACGGCTATCTTAAGAGATGCATTGCCTTATGCATTTTAGGGGTAACATCCTCGAAGCTCAGCAATCGCACCAGCCCCCGCCTCTTGCGATGTGTAGGATGGAATAACTCTAATCAGAAGCCAACTCCACATTCAATGGACGCACGGATCGCAGCAGAGACGGCAAACTCGAGATCGTGACATGGCATTCTGTTGCTCCGACACTCAAGTGGCCAGATTCATGCAAGATTGCGCTAAGAAGCAATTGTATGTGTCTTTCGTTTGCTGCACTATGCACCCAGAAAGCTGCAAAAATCTCTATTGCAACCATGTATCAGAATGATAGGCAGCAAGCTGCTGGGCTGTGTATGTAACGAAGTGACGAGGACGCGATTGCAGACTGTCAGTCTGTCAGATTTTGACTACGTGTACTACTACCCGAGGTGAACCGACTTTTCCAGGGGTCTGAAGTGTAGGCCCAGGTGTATCTAATAAATCTTTTGACCTCCAAAACCCCACAATTGACTATACTTTTTTGTGGAGAAAAGCCGACCGATATGTGAAAACCCATTTTCGGAGTTGGCCCGAAGGCGAGGTGAACCCGAATGAACGATATCAACGTGATCGCTATGCACAAATTTAAATTCCAACACCACGGCCCATCACGTTCCTGATGTTTAAACCGCCCAAAATCCCGACTCGCTAACTTTGCGGCAAATAGACCACAGAAGGGTAAAGAATGGCAAAATAACAGTTTTCGGGTCCCTTAAGCCGGCGCCATAGTGGGAGGGGGGTTTCGCCGGCAGGTCAAATTTTGTGGCCTCTCAAAAAAAATTCTTAGTTGAAGGGACACTATGAACCGCAGATTTGAACGCCTTAAAATGTCTTTCATAATTGTGCAGATTTGGGCTCTGTTACTGCATAAGCCTCCTGACTATACAGAAAGTGCTGAAGTTTTCTTTCTTTTTTGTGATATAGCTTTTTTTCTTCATAGTTCGTATAGGCATTGTAATTGTACTGTAATCCGTTAGACTAAGTTTATCATTTTAACTACTCAACACTATAGTGGGCTTTTATCAGATTTTTTCTACGCATGAAAAAAACTGTCGTCAGCTACATGTGATTGAGTTGATCTGAGTGTCATGGCACATACAAGATTTAATAATTAATGTCCCAGGGTACTAGCCGCGGAGACGTACCTCGGGTCACGGCTCCGGTATACCGGAACAGCACCCTGGTAAGACTATTATTGATATGGTAGGGTTAGGTTAGGGTTTAACGTTAGGAGCTTATGGCAGTAGCGCGTAAGGCGGACCCCTAAGACTCGTTAGATGGAGCTAGGCGAGGTACCGATCCGCCAATTAAGATGTACGCAGGGTACGTTCGCAGTATAGCGGACACGCTACCCGCAGCGGTACGTTCGGCTGTACCGCCTGCGGGGGAGATAGACCCTCTCAGTTTCGGGGAATAACTTTCCTCTGGCGGCGTCAGATTGAGGGTGACGCTACGGTGGCAGCACTCAGTAGTTAAGATTAAGTAAAGATACAGTGTTAGTAATCAAGGGTTAGGGTTAGGTTAGGGGAAATAAGGTATGAATAATATTATAATAATATTAATATAAGTAATATATAGGAATGATATATAACGCCTTGTCGTGACGTCAAGAACTCACCACCGTCCCTCAATCTACGCCCGGCGGAAGTGACACCCCTATGGTGATGTTCGTACCCAAACTTCGGAATTGCACAATCTCAAGATTGTGCAGCGATTGTGCTGCCCAACTGCGGATTCCTAGTTTGGCTGACCAACTCTCAAGAATTGGGCAAACTGAAAACCAAGTCGGCGTTCAAACAAACCGCGCTCATGCAGCGAGTGTGTGGTGGTGTCGTGTGGCAAACTAACGGAAGAGATTTATCTCATTATTTATATCAATTTATTTATATAATCTATTTAATTATGATTTATATTTAACAAAAGTGTCGCCAACACACGAAAGAAGGTATACGACCTTAGTGTATCACATAGAGTAGTATACGTTAATAATAATAAATATAATATAGTTATGGGATATAACAGTTGAAATCCTACATAATCTATGTTGTGATGCAAGCTCCTGTTTTACCTCTGTTTGCCATCTCAAGATTGGTTGCCGCAAAACTGCGGAGTGTCGCTGAAATTCGCAAGTTTGTGCAAGATTCCATGAGTTGGCACAACAGTGAACATCCCCTCAGTCCTCAGCCTAAAGGCCAGGACACACGCAAGCGACGCGAGCGACCGTTAACGACAAACGACAACGATCCGCGGCGACTGGCCGGGCAGCCACACTGGCAGCGACACACGACGCGACCGTAGACAAGTTCACCAGCACGCACGCGACAGTGCTACTCATGAGCAAACGAGCAAAAAACCTCGCTGCTGCCTGCTTTAAATAATTGCTGTAAAAACCGCTCTATTGTATATCGAGCAATATATAAAAGTAATATACACGTCAGCATATAATACGAACGTAAACAATAATCACGTAATGGATGGCTGGCCCGCCAGCCCTGGCCGTTTTGTTTAGATGGGTTCGCGCTCCACTGTTATGACAAGCGGTGCGAGTTTTAGCCGTGGGACCAAGTCTAAACTTCCTGGCTAGCATTGGTTTATAATTTTAATGACGTAATGGCGAGTCACGTGCCGATGGAAACGGCTGTGGATAGGTGGCAGCATTTGTAAAGTGTCGCCGGCGCCGACAGTCGCTGGAAAATAACGAACGGTTCTATTATATTTGTGTCGTCGAGGTTGTTCGTCGTGCGTTGTCGCTGTCAGTGGTGCAATCGGCTCATAGGAAACAATAGTTTCTAACTTTCTGAAAAGTCGTTTGTCGATTACGCGTCGGTCGCAAGTCCTGTATGTGTGTCTTGTGTCCTTAGCAATGAGAGTCGAGAACCCGAGAGAGCCTGAGAGCCTGAGACTGAGAGGTTGCCTGGACCGGTAGAACACAGAAAAATCTAGCGTCTCGACGATTTTTCCATAGTGTAAACCCAGCTTAAGCCCTGACACAAACTTACCGACTATAGATGACGTAACCACATGAAAATTATAATATTGTAGCACTTTAATCTTTACTTTAGTAACGAAATGTTGTATACGTTGTCGATATGTTATATACGAAACACATGTCCTGCACATGTTTTGGCGTAACCACCAGGGGGCACTCTAGTTGGGATTTCTGGTACAGGAAAAATCCGATTTATTACACACAGACACTGATCTCTATAATATAAAATGTATAGTTATAGAGATCAGTGCACAACAGACCGTGGAGCAGGGAAATCAACGTTGGTTAAAATGGTGACATCATACAGAGCGATCGCATAAGAACAAATTGTCTATTTTACAATTATATAAAAAGGAAGAAAAAGATTTCCTTATAAATGACAAAATTTTAAAAACCGATGAAACCAAAACTTACAGACTAGTTTTGGGCATTTAATATGATCATAAAAAGGTGACGCGATATCGTATTATATGAATGTAATATATATGATATGATATATATATATATATGCTATTTTTATGGGGATTATTGTTTCCCACGAGGCACATTGCACTACACAAGTTGTGTGATTCTGTTCCGTGCAAAAAACCATTTCGCGACCCTGATTTTAGGCAAATCCATGTACGCCTTGTGTTTATGTATGTCGGCGAAGGAAGGAAATGGCGGCAAAAGTTAAATTTACGTGAATGTTACTGTTACTGTTAGTGATAGTGTTAGGGAATGTAAACAGTCAAGAAATTATGAAGTCTATCCAGGTCGCGTTTATTGTTACGATAAAGGACGTTCTGAACTCCCCGTTATCTGTTGATGCAATTGAAAGATACAGCAAAGTAGTGCGCTGCTCTGTGTTAAAAATCCTTGCCTGGCTTGAAAATCGTAATGATAGGCCTAGTATTAGTAATGGCAATAGAGCAGGAGGTCAGATCTTAGACCTCGTTCGATGGTCTGTTAAACTGTGCATATCCAACAGCAACTATAAGCAGAAGAAAACCAAAACTACGCGAAATGTGTGCAAAGCAGAATTTGAAGTATTTGAAGATGAACTAATGACATTGCTTGACTCTGAACTGAACTGGGAGCGAGAGAATGGTGTCGAATCTGAACCAGCTGCAGTTGTAACTGCGATGCAGATGACCTTTCGTGAAATATTACATGAGTTTGAGTTAAATCGCCACGATGTGTTTCAGTCTCCTGTCAGACGCACGCGTGCAAAAGTAGGAACTTTTACAAACCAAGAAGTGTCGTGTTCACAACAAGACAATTTTATTTTCTTATTGTCCCCATGCCCTTCGTCAGACAACGCATTTGAAGCCTTCTTTGGAACGTCATTAAATACAAGTACCAATTATGATGCTACGCTTTTTCTTATGTCAAAAGCAGTCCTGCATGAATTTCAAACAAGAAACATACGAGTGAACTGGGTCGACTGCCCTCAGACTCATGAAGCTGATGTTGATGACAAAGAGGTAGGCCTAGTTGCACTTGCATTATAGAGATTTATGAAAACAATTAAAAAATAACTATACACATGTGTAACATTCACAGCCTTGTGTCAATGTATTTCAGTGGCAGGGCATGTATATTTGCCTGGGAAATGGAAATGTTGTTTCATTTTGATATTTATTTGGCCTGTAGCCAGTATTGTGCATGTGCCACATTGTCACTGTAAGACTAAGTCATTTATAGATCAATTTTTATAAGTTATGCCCTCTACCATGCAATGCAATGCATTGAATTTTGTGATGTTAAGAGTAATTCAATTTTAGGATGAATCCAAAATATATTGACCTGTTTTAAGGTAATTTCAACAACTAATCTATGTGTCTTTGTCAAGTGACTCAGTATCCCATATTAGGTTTTCCAATTGCATCATTCCCCTACAGGCCTCGACGGACTTGCGGCCCTAGTTATCCGCGCCCCCACAGCGAATACGCCGCCCCCTTTTTGTCCACTTAGACAGATATCTTAGACAGGGGTCTGAAAACGAACTCCGCGAAAATGGGGCGGAATCCAACCGACATTTCGCCATCGACGGCTAGAGACCAGATCTCCAAACGGCCCCTAAACATTTTTGGGGGTGGTGCGCCTCACGGGTAACGCGTAGTGGCTCCTACAAGAAACCCCAAGAAATGCTGTCAATCAGCGACCACGCGCTCGCTCATTGGCCGCTACGCGATGACGTCATGTCTATCACAGAGGTTTTAACGAAGTCTGGTATGGCGCTCCACGTGGGCGGTCTAGATGCTATCTCCAAAACCGCCGCCGCCGCGGCGTCTGGCTGCGTCGTGGCAAGTTTTTACCAACCTCCTGACCCGCGCGGCTGCCCGTGGGCGACGGCACGTCGTGCGAACACGTGTGGTGGCGGTGCCAGTTTTTACACGTAGCTAATCGTACGTACACGGAAGTGCGCGGCTTAACCGCTCTCGCGGTCGCGGGAACAACGCATCTTTTGCGCAACGCCATCTTGTACCCGGTCTCTCTGGATACTATATTTTCAGGATCTAGTTGTCCGTCGCGGCAACAAGAAAGCAATTTTTACTTGTCCAAAATATACTTGCAATCTATGAGGCATTAAAATGGATAGACCTCGCAACAAAAGGCCTAGTATATAGACCTACTGTGAGCATACTTGCAGTGTGCAAACATCACGAAATGTTTCTCATTGAGCCAGAAATGTGCTTCGAGCGATTGACTATTTGAAAACTTAGTCAGACACAAGTATTTGTACGAATGCCAGATAAGCAAAATAGATATCCAAAATAGCGCAAATAGTCCTGGACCTGAAAACACTATATTTATATTCCTGGTTGCATGAGTAATAATAGCATAACAGGTGAAAAACTGATAATTGGGCACTGGTCCAGTAGGGCCAGTGCCTCTGAGGAAGCACTGGTCCAGGATTTCTGTCGTAGCAAAGTGAATGACTCAGATGTGGGACGTTTTTATAGGGGGGGGCTGCAATTTGGGGATGTGCATTCTAAGATTCTTAATAATAAATGGAATACGATATATAATTACTAATAGGGCATTTTAAACAATAACAATATATAAAATAATAATAATAGTGATAGTGATGTTCATTGTTGGATGGTGCTGCCATCTTCATGTAACAGGGCTTGAAACTAACGCTCGCCCGCTCGCCCGAGGCTAGTAGAAATGCAGTAAGGGCTAGTCTAGAATGTCTGTCTGACCAGCCCTGTTGGCGAGTGGGAATGCTTACCGAGATAACATATACTAGTACTTTTTCAGCCAACTACTAACCCAACCGAAAAAGTAATATAAAATTGCGTGTGCAAACATAATAAAATTGCAAAACCTAAACTTAAACAGTCACAGTACCTCAGACAATAAAATCGGTCAACCACCATGATGCTGCTCTATTCACAGCTCATGCCAATCCCCTCACAGTGTATATACGCAATGCGTTTCTGTTCTACTTTCTGTTTACGTTCGTGGAACCTGACCTCAGGGTTAAACACTACAATCCCTCCCCTTTTCAAATGAAGATTTATTTCAATTTGACGGTTGCCTAAATATCAAATTAGAAACTCAAATTTACTTATACGGAGTTGGAATCACCCTGGTTAATATACAATCCAGTCTCTGTGTCTATAATTAACGTGAAGATAGTAGTCATGGTGTTTGTCAGGTACTGTTATGAAAATAACCTCTTTAAACGCTACATTCCTGTAACTGGTATTCTAAGCCTTTATAATACGATGTTCATCCTAACACTAGCATAAACACGCTTCTATGGGCTTATATTCAGTCAACTAAGCAATAACAACTATACAAATCTCAAACTAAACACAAACAGGATAACTCTACTTATAACTCTATACTGTACTTGTACTAAACTACTAACAAACTCTGTACTGTAGTAGAGAAGTACTAGAGTAGTAGAGATATAGTCACAAACGCGATTCAAATAAACATGAACTTCATATTTTCCGTAGACTGACTAAATAGTTACTATAAGGAATATATTCTGCCTTCATAACATAGTACTGATGTATTTGTATATATGTAAGTATATATAAGTATATATGTCAAGAGCTAATATACACCTAGAGTGTACAATGGAAAACTGGGAAATAGTGCTATTTACATGGCACTTATCTCTACTGACTGTGCGGAGGCATGATTACGCCTCCAAATATCGTCGCCTAGGGAGTATGCGTAGAGACAACGCGTTGGTCTATCTTTAGAGGAGCAAGAAAGCGGGGGGGGGGGGTGGGGGGGGTGGGGCGCTTGCTAACGCAATACCATGAACTTAGTTCTAGAACGCATACAAGAGAGAATAATATTGCCAGTGAAATAGCCACTATTTCCCTTGCTACACTCTAGGTTATTATTAGCTCTGATCATACAATATATAATTGATGTATATGTACTATATATAATAAGTACTATATATAGTATATATATACTGAATATATGGCGAATCCTAAATTCGCACAGTCAAGGAATTTCGCAGAATGCATCTCGGAGCGTTCTAAATCAAAACCCAGATCACCCCCACTCACCTCCCCCCCCCCGCAAATGGCCAAAATTTTCTCGACTGGTAGCCTCAAGCGCGGTCACTTAAGAAAAGTAAGCTGGGTAGATCTTTGTAAGGGCTAGTAGATTTACAGGTCACTATGCACCTGGCTGGCTATGTGCAACAGTTTAGGTTAGTTCAAAGCCCTGTGTACTAATACGCAATTTATCTCGGTTTACCAATATATCAGGAGTAGATAATAGGGAAGGAGTGTGACAATCAACATAAACAAGGGAAAGTCGTAAATTTCACTAGCCCTTATAATACCACATTTACACGCGTAACCAATCAACCTTGACTTCAATCGGTACACGTACATTCCGTCGCTAGCATCGTGCGAAATCGCATTCCTCGTATACACCCGCAATCGGAGATAACAGACTAAAACGTATGACACGATTCTCCATTCTTTGGCCACATCCAAAGCCTATGCGCCGCTCCTCTAATTCAAACAAAGGCAGCTCACTAACGCGCTCTATTGCTAAACTCGCGCAGGCATGTGCGCTCGCTAGCGAGATTAGCATTAAAACACTGATGCGCGGATAACCTTTGACCCGGTAACACAGCTACCACCAGGCCACCGCTGGCAGCATTACTGGCATAGCCTTCACGCCGCCAGCCAACCGCCAATCAGCCAGCACCGCTGATCGGCTCAATCTCCAGCGAGCCACATGCCCTCCGAGTTAGCAATCTGCATAGGTTAGTTAGCGGCTTTTGTTTTAATAGAGGCGGGCAATGCGGCTTGGATGAATGGCCAAAGAATGGGATAAGCTTGTCTCCGTTTTTATTCTGTATCTCCGATGCTTGTGTAAACGGGTGAAACGATTTTGCACGATGTCTAGGCGAATGTACTGTGTCCGATTTGAGGCTCAAGTTGGATGAGTTACGCCGTAGTAAACGAGGTATTATATAGGCTAGTAAATGACGCATTTCCCCTGTTTATTGAATGTCAACTCCTTCCCTATATCTACTTCGCTGATAAATGACATACTTTGAATAAGTGTAGATATATGTTAGTTTCTTTTCATCAGCAAATTTTATTTTTTACTCGTTTCGGTACACTGATGCGTAGTAAATCGGAACAATTCGCGCAAGTCGATTTCAAGATCAGCGGTCTCTGAAGACCGCCCATTATTCTAATAACATATCATATTTTAGTACGCATCGCTGATTGGTCGCGGGATGCCCAGTATTATCCGAATTAGCAGAGGTTTAACAGCATGACCTAGAAAAATCGAAGCCACAACAAACATGGCCCGGCGTTCGTGTACTTCGCATGGACTTTAGGCTTCGGAATTTGACTATTTTTAGTATATATATATTTGATTAAATTTACCATTCATTTCATAAGAATAATGTAGAAGTTAGTAAAATAAACAAAAATCAGTTTGTAATTTGAGCTCACCTTGACATCGTCAAGACTGAGCTATTGCCATGGGTCGTCGTACCGTCCGTCCGTCCTTCGTACCCAACATTTGCTACGCGTCAACGATACACTCAGGAACGGTTGACCCACATGTATGAAATGGCGTATATTGTTACTGCTATGTGGAGCAGGTTGTGAACCTCCTATTATTGGAGCACGCCATCGATCGTAGTTTCGAGCACACGGCAATTTTTTGGGCAAAAAATGGAAAATTCCATTATAGTTCAGGCTTCAAACGGATTTTGCTCATTTTTAGCTCGTCTGACAAATAGTCAAGATGGCACGCTTTGTAGGAATCGCATGATTGTCCGTTACCGTCCTGTAGCGATGCGACGTCGCGGGTCCGTCCGTCCGCGTCAACAGTTGGCACAAATCTAAAACGCTTCGATGATACGGTCACGATATCGGGAGCATAGGGGGGTAATCCGAAAACGATTGGGATGTCGAAGCTGGGCGGTCAAGAGGTTCAAAGGCTCAAAGAGGTGTACAAAGAAGGGGGAACATTTCCTGCCCTTAACTTAAGGTTATAAGGAGGAAATGCCAGGAATTGCGGCACAAAATACTAAACGGTCGACCTAGGCTCGTGATAGTCGCTGTATAGCATCATGGCTAGGAAAAGGCCAATCACTTCGCCGAAATTGGAGTCAACAGGTCAAAGGTCAATGGTCACAAGGCAGATTTTTTAGACATTTTCTGAGACATGGTCATGGCACGGAGCGCATTTGAAAAACTTATTTTGTTTCAGCGGTGACGCTACCATTTTTATGGTTTAATTGCAAAGCGTTACCCATGAAATGTACTGTTGCGCTGACATGCGAGAAGTAAGCTGTCGAATAACCTTTGACTGCCTCAAGAGGAGGCATTATAAAACATGGCATTTGTTTGCACTAGTTTAACAAAGGACTAAACCTGCTTTTGCGTATTAGAAGCCCCCTCCCCCCGCCCACTCCCTCTCTCTTCTCCCTCCTCACCCGTCTTCTTCCCCTACCCTCCCCTCCCCCAACCCTCTCCCACCACCACACTACGCTCGCGTCGACCGCATATCCTTGCATAAACATGTTAAAATAGCGAAGTCATTAAAGTTACACAGCTGTATCTTTACTACTGTACTACCAGTAGGTTTAGCCTATCATAGACTTTAGATCTGTATTAGTAGTATCCTAGATATATGCTCTGAGCGCGAACGCGGTGGCAGGAGGGCGCACTTGATTCGGTTGCCAGTGAGTTTATCAGAAGAATACCTGGCTACAGTACACGTCAGTTGAGCGCTGTCGCTCTGCGGCACTTGTTGGTATGTGAATGAATAAGGGCTGGCCCCAAAACGTATTAATTTTACAGGGGTTTTGATATAAAAAAAAATAAATACAAATTAGGTAGGTTTTGGCAATTATAATATAGCATATTATATAGACACGCAGATAACAGTCTGTTGGTGTCACACTCGTCTGGTTCGTTTTACAAGATTTCATTGACAATATCTTTAATGCAAAATTCGTATTTCCTCTCCACCCTGCCGATAAAACGTCTATATGTAAAACGTCGTAAAGTTTTACAAAACATGTCGGAACGCAGCATAACCTGTTTATTTCGAACGCCATCGCCAAGAAACATCAAAGCGGGTATAGCGCCATCTACCGTCACAAATTGTCATTCATTTTGGTTTATAAATTATTATTGCGATATACAGATGGCAACCGTGTGCTACTGCCTAGAAAAACTCATACGAAGTAAACACTTCCATGTAACCATTAACCTTTGACAAAAGTTGTGTTATGGGCAGGGAAACACCATTGTCACGTGGTATATAGGTCAGCTACGTGGAATAAGCGTATCCTCTCAATCTTACAAGTTACACTTTACACATCGGGAGCTCTGCTTTTAGGCAGTGCCTAAATCTGAATATTATAAAAACGTTACCGCCAGCGGCCTTGCTAGCTCCAAGAAACCGTCTTGCTAGCGTTTTTTTTTGGGGTGGGGGGTTGCGATTTTGTAGTACATATGTTACTAGAAAGTAGTTATTTTATGCTAAGAACAATGAAGGAATGAATTAGAAGTCTAATTAATACCTTTAGTATAGTACCACTAAATACTGTTAAAACTGTGGTGGCTAAACGCCCCCCCCCACTCGGTGCACTTGTTCCCATTCACTCATTTGTGCCCTTTTTGTGGTGAGCTACAGTGTCATTGACACTTTCATTTTATTTCCTGTGCGGGGATTATCTAGTCGCCCCGAGCAAGCAGTCGCCCGGTCGATTTTCTAATCGCCACTGGCGACTGGGCGACTGCTAGTTTCTCACGCTGAGATAACGATATATGATTTAAACAAATTTCACAATTTTGTACTGAATAAACATCGAATAATGAATTATAACTTCATTATGAATTATAACTTGTTTTATCATAGAAAGGAACTGTTACTCAATCAATCAGATCGCTCCGCTGTGTCCCGGATGTGTAAACATCACTGTGGTGCTATGTTCGTAAGAGAAGTAGTTTCGTTTAGATTTTGAGAAGAAATGTTATGAAAGTAGCAATACAAATTAGTTGTAGTGAATTTTTGCAACATATGCAAGCTCACAGTACTGAGTTGCATGTAGCAATATAGCAATATATGCATTTAGCTGCGAGGTTGATCAAATTTAAGGTATATTTTTAGTTCAGTGCATATCATATTACACAATATATATACATGGAAACTCCTAATGAAATTCACACAACGTTTATTTTTGCGTGCCGGCACGCTTATTGGGTGGACGGAAAAAGTCACAGAAAAAAGGTCAAAATTTTGGTTAGGAAAAAAAGGCACAGGAAAAAATCTCATTTTATAAAAATGTCATTAACTGACAATACATGACTTTTACATATTGACAACACAATTTATATATGATGGCATTACACATATATGTGTAAAAAGACAAGATTTATTCAATTTCCTGAGCAAAGTAAGGCAGTGAAAGAAATACCTGTAAGTCAGTTATTCATTGACAATGCATGACATGTACAAATTGAAAACACCTTACATAATATTGTGCCATTACATTGTATAGTTGTTTTTAATGTTGATGACATTATTGAATGGATGAGTTGATTGATTGATGAATGATGATTGACATGAAATACATTTCTTGTGACTTTTTCCTGGATTCGCTTATTGTGTGTCATTCCCGATTGCAGCTTTTTCCTCAATTCCAAGAAAGAGTTTACTGTTGCTCGCTCATCACAGCAGTGCCCACCCCAACATATTCAATAATGAGCATGCCCCATGCAACTTAAACAATCGTGTGCCCTCCCCCCCCCACACACACCATCAATCAGTGCTGCCCCAGCCAGGCAGGTACACAGCCACAGTGTACATGCTGGCATTCTATTGATAAATCTGTAATGGGATTATGGTAAAAGTGGGTTACATGGGTGTCGCGGGCTGTTTTTTTCGGCGACCTTTAAAAATATGATGTGAGAATGTTGTGCGATAGTGCCCTGGCTCAAATGATGTTAGGAATATTAAACAACTAGAATTTTTCACTTGTCCGATCGGGCAACTAGCCAAGAGAATAACTTGTCCGAAGTAGACTTTCACTTGTCCCAGGCAATCGCACAACCGTTAGTGGCAAGGGCTGCCCTATGTACGGGGAATTTGGACGAAAATTTGGAACTCGCCTCCGTGAACATAAAAAAGATTGAGAATTCTTGGCGGTGATCACTTTTCCCAACTGGCTTTTTCATACCTCCGCCAGGGGTAGAAATTAACTTTTGAACAAGGGAGTCCAACCTGAAGTCCAACGGACTCCCTGCCCTCAAAAAGAGGGAGTCTGCAGTCTGAAGTTCAAACCTAAAGATATTAACAATAATGCATACATTGTGCTTATTTTGATGATTTAATATTAAAATTTAACTAACAAATCTTGAGCACAATTTTCGTTCTCCCCATCACCCCTACGCATTCCTCAATATGTAGAGCATTCCACCTTTACAACGTGCCTCAATAATTGATCGCCCTCTAAACTGTTTGACTAAAATTCCTTGAAATAATATTTATCCCATATCTTCACTATCTGCAGAACATACTGACTACTAAGTGGCTCATGTCAAGAAGGGAGGGGAAACTAGGGGGGTCCGGGGGCGTGTTTTTTTACCGTACCACTAATTAATGCGTAAAATCGCCACCACACCATAGACGGTATTTGGGGTTCTTGTATATATAAGATAGCCGAGTCGGTGTACAGTTAGTGTTGGGTTCGGTACAGGTTAACTGTTTGTGCTTGTGTATGGTCTGCAGTGCATGAGTGGTACGGTAAAAATACACGCGTCGGTGGTCCTGGTCGAATGGGAATTCTTGACGATCGATTCCCGCGCTGTCAAACTTTTATTGTGGTGGAATTTAATCGGGGCGGAGGTATAATTCAAACGGGGCGCAACGATTGAAACAGGGAGTTTTCCCAAACGGGGCGCGGGCGCCCCGTTTGCGCAACGTAGGGAGAACCCTGAGACGTATACATCTCTTACAGAATTTTGAGATGCTTTTTTGTTTGCAATTTTGTCACCGACAATATACAAGTTTACGCATTCTGCAGGGTGTTAGCCAGGAAAAAAATCAGGGAGTCTCACCATATGAGCGAAGCGAGGATGCTGCGGGCGCGAAGCGCCCTATGGGGGGAGGGTGTGGAAGGGGTTTCCCCCTCCTACGGTGTGGAAATTTTTAAAAACGTTACCCTTTTTTCCTTCATGTTGTCTTTCACTTTTCTTGTACAGACTTTGCTGAAGTTTTTTTCCTGGTTTCTATTTTTTCTTCATGTTGTATGCACTGTTTTGTACTGTATCACTCAGAAAATTTATCATTTTAACTACTCAACACTTGCATTTATCAGTATGTTTATATTTATTTAAATGTAAGTGTGTGTGTGCGCGTATATGTATGTATGGAATATGTAATGTATGTCATATGTATATAATGGTGTACATATGAGTGTCAAAAGATGTTAAAGTGTACCTTAATTACTTTACTTGTACATCCATTGCTGAAGTTTTTTTCTGGTTTCTATTTTTCTTCATGTTGTATGCACTGTTTTGTACTGTATCACTCAGAAAATCTTTCACTTTAACTGCTCAACACTATTGCATTTATCAGTGTAGCCGATATTTATATAAATATATAAGTTGCGTATGTGTGGCGTTGTGTAAGATGATATAATTGTGTATCGTACGAGTTCCAAAATGATCGTTAAATGTGCTAGCCTTAATCACTATACTTGTATAGACTCTGAAGGTTTTTTTTCTGGTATCTATTTTTTCTTCATGTTGTCTTAATCACTATTATAGTCAGGAGGCCTTATGCACATTTACCTGCACAATTATGAAAGACATTTTGATGGGTATCAAATCTGGGTTCATATGTGCCTCAACTAAGATTTTTGTTGAGGAGCCCAAAATAGTGACCCGGAACCCCCCCCCCTCCGCCATGGCGCCGCGGGAAGGGACGCCGAAAACTGTATATTCTGCCATATCTTTGCCCTTCTTTGGTCGATTGAGCAAATGTTAGAGTTCGATATTAGGGGTGTTTAAACATCAAGAAATCGATTGGGCATGGATTTGAACCAAAGATTCGTCATAGGCTCACGTGATACTCTTCCTTCCGGGCTTCACCTCGCGGAGCCCCCAGAACATAGTTTTTCACTATCTCCTATTTTCTCAAAAAGTAGATCAATTTTGGGCTTGGAGGGTCAAAGGATTTATTAGACTACACATGATACAGCTTTCAGGACTCCTGGAAATTCGTTTCACCTGTAGTAGTACACGTGAGTCAAAATCTGAACAGATGACAGTGCCGCCAATCGTCCTCAGTCACTTGTCACAGTACACAGTTAACACTGACTGGCATATCATCCTGTACATGCTTCAATTAGAGATTTATGCACTTCCCGGTGTGCAAGTGCAGAAAGAAAGGCACATGACATTGTTCTTACCGCAATTTCAATGACAGGCCTTGAAGTCGACAGATCTCCAGAGGTTTGGTCCTTGCTGCGTCCGTTGTCCATTGAATGTGGAGTTGTGTCTGATAGAGTTTCGCATCCACACATCTCAAAGAGGAGGCCTGGGGATCTGAGGGTGGTTACCCCACACCCATAGCCTGCCTGATACGGCGCTGGCTGCGAACTAACCGCGCAGTCTTGAAGGAATCCAATAAAGGTGGGAGGTCCCTTAACTCATCAGAAACTGAGGCCCTGAACATTTGAGAACCGCAGTTTCATTGAGATATTGGTACACAGCCCTCTTTGAGTATACATAGCACACAAATCCACAAGTATTTATTTCTGTCTGCGGATCGACTGTTCTGCTGGGCACCAGGCCTAGGTTGTTTAAATAACCTCCCTTCCATTGGTCATTCATCCCTCGTCCGAGCACTTATTCCATGAGAAAAACCACATCCTTTTTGGTCAGCGTATGTAGAAAAAAGCAGGTAGAACGCCGACCGAGTGAAGCAGTGGAGAGAACTGGCAAGGGCAGGCAGACGTCCTCCGGCCTAGTGACTCCATGAACAAACACTCGACATGTAACGTTCTTCCTGTTCGTTCCAACGAGTTATATTCAACACGACAGCTCAAAGTCCAGGGCTCGATCTTCAAGGACTGGGGCCATGAAAGGCGAGACAGAATTGACAATGACGTCCAAATCAACTCTCCGTCCCAAAGTCAATCCGCGATACAACCACGATGCCAACATCGTCCAATAATGGCACAATCCCCATCGCTGTCG
This sequence comes from Priapulus caudatus, assembly GCF_000485595.1. NCBI lineage: Eukaryota > Metazoa > Priapulida > Priapulimorpha > Priapulimorphida > Priapulidae > Priapulus > Priapulus caudatus. The sequence goes on along the minus strand of NW_014577264.1, from coordinate 172,269 downwards.
TCCGCCCTCTTCTAAAAGTCGTTCCATCTTTGGCCTGGTGAGAGAGTCTTTTCACGGTCAGCATTCGTTAGAACATTTCCAAGACCATTAGTGACACAGAAATCTTTTCTTCCAGGACCAGGAGGATGGGTTACCCACAGCTTTTCCCCGCAATTAGTGGTAAAAAAAAAAAACCATGACACCAAACATTAGTCTGGTCTTTATTCTGATCAACTGTGAAAAAAGCATTTTAGACATATCCTTCGAGTCAGTGCTATCAACCAAGTAAAGTTAATTTGCTCGTTTTGAACATATTGGACTTCCTTTCCGAGCGTGGGGCCCTTGATTCTTAACGGGTTATACTGAATCAATATCGATTCCGAGACAGCGCCCAGGCGTGGGCAGTGTTCTCAAGCTCTGCAGGACCCTGGAGACAAATTCATTAAAAGTTGACCCCTCTGGAAGGACTGGCAGCCTGGCGCTGCGGATGAATCACTGAATAGATCAACAACGAGACCTTTTGGACATGTTGGACTTGGTGTAACGGCGTTTTCGGTTGATGTCAGCAGAAAAATCGTGACTTTGAACTGTGATACAGGGTTCCATCCTTTTTTGATGAAGCACTCGAGGTAATTCCCGTTATCTCCCCTCGAAAAAGTTTCTTTGTCCCTCGCGATTTCACGGTTCTTTGCAAGCATCTCTCATTTGTTGAACAGTCTGCTTGGGTGACCTTGGATGCGAGGGTTCTCAATGCCGACACTCATCGGCACTGCTTGGAGCTCACATGATTTCTTTTTACCTTTGATTTGATAACATCTTTCACTTCCATTAGAGAATGCTAGTGCGACGAACTCGTCATAACTTTTGCACTCCAATTGTGATCACCCTTCCCTCGCCAATCATCCGACAATGAACCTCTGGGAAATATCCAAGAGGCAATTCACGTCTTCTACACAAAACAAATTCTGCGGTAAAGCGATTGCCTAAAGCAATTTTACTGTAAACTTTGACGTCTGATATAAACTGCGGGGAGATAAAGGAGGGGTGATCTCCTTGTGAACCTTGAGCTATATGTAGGCCCCTCTATGTGCAAGCAGACAAATATTGGTGAATTTCTGGCAGGCGAAGAGTTCAAGCTTTACAAAGAATATTCTTTGTCGATCGCGATTTACGAGATCATGCTACGCCAGACGTTGATTTGATTTCTTGTTGTTTGTGTTCTTGTGCTTGTCGCAGCTATCTTAAGAATGCATTGCCTTTGCATCTTAGGGGTAACATCTCAAGCTCAGATGCCCAGCCCGCACTCTTGCGATGCTGTGGATGGAAACTCTATCAAAGCCAACTCCACATTCAATTGGACGCACGGACGCAGCAAGACGGCAAACTCGAGATCGTAGACTGGCATTTGTTCTCGCGAACACTCAAGTGGCCAGTCATGCAAAATGCGCTAAGAACAATGTATTGTGTCTTTCGTGTTCTGCACTATGCACCCAGAAAGTGGCAAAAATCTCTATTGAAGCCATGTACAGAATGATAGGCAGTCAGTAGCTGGGCTGTGTATGTAACGCAAGTGACCGAGGACGGATTGCAGACTGTCAGTCTGTCAGATTTTGACTACGTGTACTACTACCCAGGTGAACCGACTGTTTCCAGGGTCTGAAAAGTGTAGGCCCCCATGGTGTATCTAATACAATCTTTGACCTCAAAACCCCACAATTGACTAACTTTTTGGAGAAAATAGCCGACCGATATCGTGAAAACCAGATTCGGCCCGGCGAGGTGAACCCGAATGAACGATATAACGTGATCCTATGCACAAATTCTAAAATTGCCAATCAACCACGCCCAGTCGATTCCTGATGTTTAAACCCCCAAAATCCCGACTCGCTAACTTTGCGGCAAAATCGACCAAGAAGGTAAAGATATGGCACATAACAGTTTCGGGTCCCTTACAGCCGGCGCCCATAGTGGGAGGGGGGTTTCGTCCCAGGCTCAAACTTTTGTTGGCGCTCCTCAAAAAAAATTCTTAGTTGAGGGACATATGAACCCAGATTGACCCTTAAAAATGTCTTTCATAATTTGCAGATTTGGGCTCTGTTACGTGGCATAAGCCTCCTGACTATACAGAATAGTGCTGAAGTTTTTTTCTTTTTTTGTATACTATTTTTTCTTCATGTTCGTATAGCATTGTAATTGTACTGTAATCCGTTAGACTAATTTTATCATTATTAACTACTCAACACTATATTGGCTTTATCAGAATTTTTTCTACCCATGAAACAAAACTGTCGTCAAGTACATGTGATTAGTATCTGAGTTCATGGCAATAGATTTATAATACATGTCCCAGGGTACTAGCCGCGGAGACGTACCCCGGGTACGGTCCGGTATACAGGAACACACCCTGGTAACATATTTGATATGGTAGGGTTAGGTTAGGTTTAAACGTTAGGGTTAGGCGAGTAGCGCGTAAGGCGACTCCCTAGACTCGTTAGATGGATGCTAGAGCGAGGTACGATCCGCCATATAAGAATAGTACCAGGGTACGTTCCACGTATAGGCGGACCGCGTACCCGCAGCGGTACGTTCCGGCTGTAGCCTGCGGGGGAGATAGACCTCTCAGTTTCGGGGAATAACTTTCCTCTGGCGTCAGATGAGGGTGACGCTACGTGGCAGCACTCAGTGTTAAGATAAGTAAAGATCTAGTGTTAGTAATAAGGGTTAGGGTTAGGGTTAGGGAAATAAGGTATGAATAATATTATAATAATATTGAATATAAGTAATATAAGGAACTGATTATATAACCGCCTTGTCAGTGAACGTCAAGAACGTCACCACCGTGCCCTCAATTCGTAGCCCGGCGGGAAAGTGACACCCCTATGGTGATGTCGTGACCCAAACTTCGGAATACTGCACAATCCTCAAGATTGTGCAGCGATTGTGCTGCCCAACGTGCGGATTCCTAGTTTGGCTGACCAACTCTCAAGAGATTGGGGCAAACTGAAAACCAAGTCGGCGTTCAAACAAACCCGCTCATGAGCGAGTCTGGGTGGTGTCGTGTGCAAACTAGGAAGAGAGTTTATCTCATTATTTATTCAATATTATTTATTATAATCATTTATTATGATTTAATATTTATACAAAGGTGCCAAACACAGGAAGAAGGTATACGACCTTGTGTATACTATAGAGTAGTATAGGTTAATAATAATAAATAATAATATAGTTATGGGATATACACAGTTGAAAATCCTCAATAATCTATGTTTGTGCAAGCTCCTGTTTTACCTCTGTTTGCCCAATCTCAGATTGGTTGCCGCAAAACTGCGGAGTGTCGCTGAAATTCGCAAGTTTGTGCAAGATTCCAAGTTTTGGCACAACAGTGAACATCCCCTCAGTCCTCAGCCTAAAGGCCGAAGGACACAACGCAAGCGACAGCAGACGACCGTACACGACAAACGACAAGATCCGCGGCGACTGGCCGCAGCCACACTGGCAAGCGACACAACAGACGCGACCGTAAAGACAAAGTTCACCCAGCACGCACCACAGTGCTACTCATGAGCAAAAGCAAAAAACTCGCTGCTGCTGCTTTAAATAAATTGCTGAAAAACGCTCTATTGTATATCGAGCAATAAATAATAAGTAATATACACGTCAGGCATATAATACGAACGTAAACAATAATCAACGTATGATGGCTGGCCCCGACCACGCCCTGGCCGTTTTGTTTAGATGGGTTCGCGCTCCACTGTTGATGAACAAGCGGTGCTGAGTTTAGCCGTCTGGGACCAAGTCTAGAAGCTGTCCTGGCTAGCATTGGTTTATAATTTTATGACGTAATGGCGAGCTCAACGTGCCGGATGGAAACGGCTGTGATAGGGTGGCCATGTTGTAAAGTGTCGCCGGCGCCGACGTCGGCTGGAAAATAGAGAACGGTTCTAATATGTTGTGTCGTCGAGGTGTGTCGTCGTGCGTTGTCCGCGTCAGTGTGCAATGGCTCATAGGAAACAATAGTTTCTAAACTTCTCTGAAAAGTCGTTTGTCGAGTTACGCGTCGGTCGCTGTCGCTGTAGTGTTCTTTGTTCCTTGCAATAGAGTGAGAACCCGAGAGAGCTGAGACTGAGACTCGTGAGAGGTGCCTGGACGCGTAGAACACAGAAAATCTAGCCGTCGTCGACGAATTTTTTCGCCATAGTGTAACCAGCTTAAGCTGACACACTTCCGCGAACTATACGAATGCACGTAGACCACATAAAATTAAATTTGTAGCACTTTAATCTTTACTTTAGTACGATGTTGTATACGTTGTCGATAATGTTATATACGAAACACATGTCCTGCGCACATTTTTGGCGTAACCACACAGGGGCACTTCCCGTAGTTGGATTTCTGGTACAGGAAAAACATCCGATTTATTAACACACAGACACTGATCTCTATAATATAAAATGGTATAGTGTATAAGAGATCAGTGCACACAGACCGTGGAGCAGGGAAAATCAACGTTGGTAAAATTGACATCAGTACAGACGATCGCAATAGAAAATGTGTCTATTTTACAATTATATAAAAAGGAAGAAAAAGATTTCCTTATAAATGACAAAATTTTAAAAACCTGAAAACCAAAATAAGACTAGTTTGCATTTATATGATCATAAAAGACGGTGACGCGATATCGTACTTATATATATGATATGATATATATATATATATGCTATTTTTATGGGGATTATTGTTCCCCCCGACTAGCAATTGCACTACCAAGTTTGTGTGATCTGTTCCGTGCCAAAAAAACACATTTCGGCGACCGCGCTGATTTTAGGCAAATCCATGTACGCCTCTGTGTTTATGTACATGTCGCGAAGGAAGGAAATGGCGGCAAAAGTTAAAATTTACGTGAATGTTACTGTTACTCTTAGTGATAGTGTTAGGGAATCGTAAACAGTCAAGGAAATTATGAAAGGTCATCCACGGTCGCGTTTATTGTTACGATAAAGACGTTCTGAACTGTCCCGCTTATCTGTTGCATGCAGATTGAAAGCATACAGCAAAGTAGTGGCGCGTGCTCTGTGTTAAAAATCCTTCTGCTAATGAAAAATCGTAATGATAGGCCTAGTAATTAGTAAATGGCAATAGAGCAGTGAGGTCAGATCTTAGACCTCGTTCGATGGTCTGTAACTGTGCATCATCCGAACAAGCAACTATAAGCCCGCAAGCAAAACCAAAACTACGCGAAATGTGTGCAGCAGAATTTGAAGTATTTAAGATGACCTAATGACATTGTTACTCCTGAACTGAACTGGAGCGAGAGAACATGGTGTCGAATCTGAACCGCTCAGTTGTAACTGCGATGCAGAACTGACCTTTCGTGAAATATTACAATGAGTTTTGAGTTAATCGCCACGATGTGTTTCAGTCTCCCTGTCAGAGCGCACCGCGTGCAAAAAGTGAGCAACTTTACAAAACAAGAAGTGTCGTGTTCACAACAAGAAATTTTATTTTCTATTGTCCCATGCCCTTCGTCAGACCACGCATTTGAAGCCTTCCTTGGAACGTCATTAATACAAGTGACCAAATTATGATGCTGACCGCTTTTTTTATGTCAAAAAGCAGTCCTGCATGGATTTCGAGAACAGAAACTATACGAGTGAACTGGGTCGACTGCCCCCTCAAGACTCATGAAGGCTTTGGAAAAGAAAAAAATTGTTGTTGATGACAAAGAGGTAGGCCTAAGTTGCACCTTGCATTATAGAGATTTTAATGAAAATCAATTAAAAAAATAACTAAACCATGTTAACATTCACGAGCCTTGTGTCAATGTATTTCAGTGGGCAGGGCATGTATATTGCCTGGAAAGTGGAAATGTAGTGGTTTCCACATTTGTATTATGTTGGGCTTAGCCAGTATCTAGTGCAATGGTGCCCACTTGTCACTGTAGAGACTAAGTCATTTAAGATCACTTTTTTATAAGTTATGGCGCGCTCTACCATGCAATGCAATGCATTGAAGTTTTGTGATGTTAAGAGTAATTCAATTTTAGGATGAAATCCAAAATATATTGACGCTGTTAAGGTAATTTCAAACAACTAATCCTTATGTTCTTTGTCAAGTGACTCAGTATCCGCCATAGTTATGGTTTTCCAATTGCAAATCATTCCCCTACAGGCCCTCGACGGGACTTAGCGGCGCCTGAGTTATCCCCGCCCCCACGACGCGAATACGCCCCCCCTTTTTGTCCATTAGACAGATATCTATGACAGGGGTCTGAAAACGAACTCCGGCGAAATAATGGGCGGAATTCCAACCGCATTTCGGCCATCGACGCTCAGAGACCACGATCTCCAAACGGCCCCCTAACATTTTTGAGGGTGGGGCGCCTCACGGGTAAGCGCGTAGTGGCTCCTACAAGAAAACCCGCAAGAAATGCTGTCAATCAATGCCAGCCACGCGCGCTTCGCGTCATTGGCCGCTACGGATGACGTGGGCTACTGCCGAGTATATCCGCCCATCATGTCTATCACAGAGGTTTTAACGAAGTCTGGTATGGCTCCACCGTGGGCGGGTCTAGATGCTATCTCCAAAACCCCGCCGGCCGTGCGGCGTCAGGGGCCTGGCTGGGGCGTAACGTGCATAGTTTTTACCACCGTACCTGACCGCCGCGCGCGCTGCCGTGGCGCGGGACGGCAGACCTCGCCGTCGTGCGAACAACGTGTGGGCGTGGCGGTGCCTATTTTTACACCGACGTACGTAAGTCGTACGTACAGGTAGGCGGCGCTTAACCGGCTCTCGCGGTCGGGAACAACGCATCTTTCTGCGCACACGCCATCTTGTACCCAGCGGTCTCTCTGGATACG
>NW_014577264.1:162326-165408 GCF_000485595.1 Priapulus caudatus | reverse complement strand
GGTAGACAGGTGGCAAAAGAGAGAGATTGCCATACTCAGTAACCAGGATAGGCGCGAGGACAGGCAAGAATGTGAGGTTCTTTCTTGGATGTTCTCCTCTGTCCATACAGCGTTGCTTGCCCTCCAGAAGGGCATTGTTTGTGATGGACGATAGATGGAGACCTGATTTTGGGTGACATCTACGCGGGCAAGGGACCAGATAGTATCTTTCAGTTTAGCTGCATCGCCATTTACAGATGATAGAACGTCGTTGCTCACTTCGTAGGATGCAGGAAGGTCAGGACGGCGAGCAGATTTGTGGAAGCTTTGAGAGAATTTGACATAGTGAGCATTTGCTTAAAAGCTTGCTGGCCATATCTGACCTTCAGTGTCAGAAATCTTGGGTTTACGCGGTTGAATGATGACGGTTTGTTTGGTAAAGTACAGGTCACTGTATCAGTGCTCCGATACATTTTGTACCTCATGATCCCAATTGTCAATGGCGCCAGAGAGTGAATTGCCCTGGAACAAAGTGACAGGGTAGCGCAACGCGTTTTGGTTGTGCTGTGTCGTGAAAGATGCGAGATCATGTTGTACCTACGCAGCTCTGCGTAGCTGATTGCAAGTCCTTTATGGTTTGGGGTTGTGGTCACAATTTTGCCTCGCGTCTAAGACCATGAACAGATTCGCCGCATTGATGATATGCAGGGGTGTTTCTCCTTCTGTCGTTTCTTTTGTCACGCCTGTACAGTTCTATGATGCATGTGATTATCCTTCAATCATCTTTCTATGGTACAATTCGTGTCTTAATTATCGGCTTTTGGGCAGACATCTTATACTTCTTCTAATTAGGTGAACTCAAAATGTATAATAATGGTGTCAATTCAATTCCTTGGTGTCAAAAAACCTATATGTTGCCACAAAATCAACTTCTATGTCACTTACTGTACGGAGTTATCATCATTTGACGAAATTCGCAAAAGGCGCTATTTGGGGTAAGGTTGACCCTGAATTACAATAGCCCCCGCTGTGCACTATATAGAGCGGGAAGCATCATTTTGAACGTTGGGTCACTTAGGGCACTTAATAAGGAATACTTTTGGCCAATTTTTGGTAGTTCTAGCTACAATATTGGGGTGAGCTAGAAGCATATCATACTTAGAGCTACTTTCAAAGTGAACGCGATTTTTGGCTATTTTTTGGCTAAATTTGAGCAAAATGTAGCCATTTCGTACTATGAAACAAAGTTTATGGCAACAAATCATGCTAGAAAGTTATTAGTAATAATCATTCAATGTAATTCAGTGCAATTTGAAAGTTTATGGTTGCTTAATAAATATTATGCTCTGAAACTTTAATATTGTCATCTTTTCACTTTGGCGGCCTAACCAAAAATTGCATAATTAGCTGTACAGAAAAAACGTACTTGACCGAAGTGTTACCAAACTTTTTTGAGAGTCTTACCATAAGGAATGAGAAAATATAAGGTTTTGCTCTAAAAGAGTCATGTACACGAATACCCCCCCAGAGCTAGGAGTACAATCATTTGTCATACATGTACTTCAATATATGTGACCAACAGTCTAATCCATCTCTGGTACTTAATACATGAACACTGGTACATCAACATATATGCTTGTTATCTGCCAAATACTCACACTTCAATAATTTCCACAGTTGTTAGGATGGGGAGCTACGCAGTTATAAACATGCTCAGCACAAGACATCACTTCGTGCCACAGACATGAAACAATCGGGCCCGACAGGGGCTGATCCAGGGCTGAAGCTAGACAGTATTTTTCCAGTTTTAAGGGCACATCCCCCAAAAAGGGCACACCACCCCACAGTGGGCGCTGTTAGGCGCGGAAGCACATGGCGGGGGGTCTGGGGTCAAAAATTTCAAGGGTCCCTGGGCACAAAAATGAGCACCATTTGAGCACATATTTAGTCAAGCAGCAATAGCTAAAAACCATAATTATGGAAATTTATTTCTGCTTCATTTTGCCTGTGCTTTGCATACCAGCAATTAATGCAGAATGATTCAAGCACTTCCCTTCTTTTTCAGATATATCAAAGCTAGTTTTGTTACCATGTAAAATTTTGATTTCCTTCAAGTCCTGTCAATGAATCAGAAGAAAAAGAAAACAAATAAAGAATATAGCCAAATTCCATCAAATTATTTTCTCTTTTTTTAGCGCAAAATTTCGGAAGGCATTTTGAAATCTAGACCGTATTTCCCAATATGGCAAATACGGTCTGAATCCGCCCCTGCCGTACATCAATCGACACCACTGCTGGCCATAACGCACGTACATTGTACGCACTAGCGGCAAGCGCGGCACACGCTGGCTGTCTGTAATAACCACTGCTGATTACACGTTTGAACATTGCAGAACATTTGCGGTGCACGTCTGCCAAATTTTCTGGGGACATTTGCTGGAAAAATACGGTAATTCCGCGAGGGCGTGCTCTGGAATGAACTAGTTAGTGTAGCAGAATTTTCAGGGAGTCACACGTACTGTGACTACGTACTGTGACACGTACTGTGACACGTACTGTGGCATATATGTGAAATCAGGGAGTCCGACAGTAAATCGGGGAGTATTTGACTCCGGACTCGTGTTAATTTCGCACCCTGTCCGCTATAACTATAAGAAAAGACGACCATTATCGACAGCGTGGTCAACTGTGACCACGTTCCTGATTAGTGTGTGGGTGAGATCTTCAATGAGAAAGGTTTTTCTCTAAATAGATATAAGAGAGTCTATCCAAATTCATAAATGTGTAGACACCATGAATAGGGATGATAGGGCCCCATGTTTATAACCACTTAAAGCTCAGGACCTGCCTGCCAGACCAGGCGGCTGCTACCAAGACCAGTCCTAGAAACATCATTCATTTTAAGAATGACAGCTAGACTGGACAGTCTGCAGCCGGATCAACGCGCGAAGCGCGAACAGCGCCACCTGTGGTGCCACAATGACTTAATCGCTGCCCTTACTTAGAATACATTCACGAATCCCTTCGGGTATAGGATAAAGCCGTATAATCGGTCAATTGAGCAGTTCTGGCCATTGGAGAAGCCTTTCGGCTATACACGTAG
>NW_014577264.1:160175-162316 GCF_000485595.1 Priapulus caudatus | reverse complement strand
GCGCTGGCAGCTATGGATCCGTTCGCCCGCCAATTCATTCGGCGCACGGATCCATAGCTGCCAGCGCTGCATACTGTCGTAGGACGTTCCCGCGGTCGCGTGCGCCTTGCCGCGGAACTGCGCGAAAGATCTGCGCTTCAGCGCAATTGGGATCAACATCTCCTTTCGGCAACGCTTCTCTAGTATCCCGTCTCATCTGGTTGTTGAAACTGTCATTGACAGGTCAATATGTTTGGATTTCTTATTTAAAGTAAATTTCCTCTTAACAACAATGAATATTTCAATATACATGTATAGATTTATGATATTTATAAGTTATTCTGTTTGATTGCCATGATTAATTTTTTTTAGAAAGGAGTAGTGTTGGAAAAAGTGAACCAAAGCCTAAGACACCTTGGTGGTAGAGTAATTCCTGCTGCTGCCTTATCTGAAGAATGTGTGCCACAGTCACCATGCCAGCTTTCTAGTGCAGGTTTGTATGTGTATTTCAAAATACGACGAAGCTACGATGGGGGCAGATCCAGTGGTGGCTGCCTAAGGGGTACAGGAGCCTCTGTTGGTGAACGAAGCCTGATATTTGCTATTATGACAAAAAATGGTCTCAGTTTAAGGCTGCTCCAAGTCCACAAACGACTTGAAAAGATCATTTGGGAAAACTGTGAAACCGTGTCGTATTCAAAGAACTTTTTTGAAAAACACACACGATTTTCAGGTAAATTGGTGGTGTCATATGATTAAGGGAGAATCATAGACGAAAACAAGGTAAAGTTTGAATATATTTATTCACATATTGATCGAATATTTACAAGTTGAAAACTATGCAAAACGCTGTTAAAACGGTGTCATACTCTTCTCTATTATGAGCTCTTGGTAATATCTACGTATACATAGCCAGAGCCACGGTATATATCGCCTTTATATACGGATCTGTACATAGCTGCCCATGGGCGCCATCTATCAAATAAAATGGGTAATGAAATTTCCACTGAAAATCACCTACCACCCCTGGCAGTATCCTTTACAGACATCATATGCATATATGTGATACCATATATCTTAATGATTTGTGTGATTTTTGCATAACTTGAAGTTGAAGGCGATAGGATTTGATGTGCATTATTACAGCTCTCGACACTAACGGTTGTCTGATTGCCCTGGACAAGTGAAAGTATGTCGGAAAAGTTATTCTCTTGCCTAGTAAGTTGCCCGATCGGACAACTGAAAAATTCTAGTTGTTTAATATTCCTGACATCCTTTGAGCCAGGGCGCTATCGCACCACGTTCTCACGTCAAACGTTTTCAAAGGTGGCTGAAAAAAGCAGCCCGCGACACCCACTGTTACCATTTACAGATTTATTCAGAGCGGCAGCACGTATCTCCCTGGCCGGGGCGCGAAATTTTTTTTCCCACGAGAGTTCCGGACCCCAGCCAATCAGCGCACTCCATTCACTCGACTTCCTCAAAGCAACAATGTAAAAATTTATACAACCTTACCCTAACCCTAACACTAACTATAATTCAACCAGGTCTGTCTTATATACGCACCATATATTACAAAACACTATCTGTGGTGGGTCCGGAACTCTCGTGGGAAAAAAAATTTCGCGGCCGGGGCGGCATTGATTGATGTACTGGAGGGGGGGGGTACGATTGTTTATAAGTAAGCTTGGGGCATGTTCATTACTGATTATGTAGGGGTGGGCATCGCTGGGATGAGAGGACGATAGCAAAACTTTCCTGGGATTGAGGAAAAAGCTGCAATCGGGAATGACACAATGATCGTGCCAGCACGCAAACATAAACGTGTGAATTTTATTATGATTTTACATGTACTGTATTTACTCGTGTATAAGTATTATTCATACATGTATAAATCACACCCCATATTTTGCCTTGATAAGTTGGTACAAACATTGGTACATTAACAAGATTTCTTAGCCTTGTCTATAAGTCGCACCCCTGATTTTTTTATTGAAGTTGTGTACAAAAAGTACTGTTTATACACGAGTAAATACGGTATATACTGTAATACACGCACGCACGCACGCACGCACGCACGCACGCGCGCGCAGACACATGCCTAGGTATGTGCGAGCCTATATGCACGCACGGAATACTGGTGAAAATATCAGGAGTGTATA
>NW_014577264.1:154258-160067 GCF_000485595.1 Priapulus caudatus | reverse complement strand
ATACGTATATATATATTTATATATCTATTTATGTAATATTTCTCTATATTATACACTCCTGGTAATATGATACGCACTGAACCAAAAGAGGACCTTAACAGCTCATAGATTGCAAGTAAATTTTGGACAAGTAAAAATTGCTTCTTGTTGCCCGACAGGACAACCAGATGATTTCTGAAAATAAGCGTCGAAGCCTGTATTATCTCGTAAATTAATTCCGAATAGAAGGTTCAGGAAACAATGTCATTTATGGATGGATAGGGAAGGGCCTGCGAGGTGGTTGTACCAATTGGAGTCAATTACAATTTACACGTGATATACATGGCCCTAATACACAGGTAAACTATCAGTTTGGAGACGTATAAATCACTGTGTGAAAACAGCATCACTTCATTGGGATTGTCAAAAGTAAATGCCAAAGTAAGTGTGCTGTTGTGTAAGTAAGTAGTATAATATGAATATATGTCAAATGATTTTGATTAGTAATAACCATGGTCATGCTTATATATTTTCAGATTTAGTGTCAGCATCCAGTATACTTGAATATTATATGGATCGTGAAGAATGTAAAGGTCTTGTAAATACGCAACAAGCCAGTCTATATTTTGAACCTGGTATGTATGCATTCTACATGTTAAACATATTTAGTGTGTGTCATCAAAGTGGTATGACTATCGAGGGATGTAATTGTAGCATACTATTAGGCACGTGGGGGTGTTTTTGTGCATTTTGTGATAACATTTTAAATATAGAACACATTAATTACTTTGTTGCATTATTATTATTTTCCAGAGGCAAAAGCATGTCAGCTAACACTAACACCAACAGGTAAACGAGTGTCTCATACCAGGATCTGCAGTTGTGCCAACCCAACAGGCACTTTATCTAGAGGTGATGTAGCTGGTTGGCCAGGAGTGCGAAACACTTTACTGCACAGAGAAACTGAGGTAATTATTTTCCATTGTATCGGATTGCTGGAGTAATAATACTGTCAACCTGTTCATGCTATCAGCTTGTTCAAGTATCTACATCTGTAAACATACATGTATGTGCTCTTCTTGATGTCTAGGAAATTGAGGAGTCATTGCTGTCAATTTATGTCAGAGGAATCTTGCCCAATACCAGTTTCGATCTCCATGGTGTTGACACTACGCAGACGTACATCTGCTCTGCAACAGGATCACCCCAGACGAAAGGAACCAGCTTAATATTTCACTGCCTCGTCTCGAAGTTATCAGCAAACACACTAGCATTGGTGAGCAACTCATATCAGCTGTGTTGATTGTGCCACAGCCGTCTACATGCGTTCTTTGCACCTTCGCCTGCACCTTCACTCTGAGAGCATGAGCATGGCGTTCAGTCGGACTTAGTATTTATGTAAGATGCACTAAACGTGCCATTAGAAAAGATCTCTAAGGAGGAATACACACATATGTAACAGCGAAATCAGCATAAACAAGCTGCATGACCAACATGATAATGTGATGAGCATTCTGAGATGAGCTAAATTGAAAGTCAGCCCTTTGTTTAAGGACACGCAAACACATTTCCAGTTTCCTTATAATGTTGCACAGTAGTGCAAAATTTTTGCTATAAGATGCCCACTTCTACATTCAGCCCACTCTTAATATCAAACTTCTTCCCACGTTTCATTATGAAGGTGTGTAGAGCAGCTCCTTTCATCTTTGTCATGTGGGTATCTTGAAGGGGTTGGATTCGTTTGGTATCCTACAGCACCACCCCTCACACCTATCTCAAGGCACGACACTAACTTTTTTTTTCAGTGGCCCAATCGGGCCACCAAAATCATTGATTTTCAATTTTTGGTGGCCCGAAAATGAAATCTGGTGGCCCGAAAAAAAACAAAGAAAAACATTATAAATCTTTATTTCAATCTCGTATTGTATATTATTTGAAAATTGGGCCGTCTGATGCACTTGCACAAGTCTTTAAACAAACCCCACACAATGGCACACACTGACATTGATGATTGAGGCATACATTTGAATTATCCATTCCACGGCATCAAATTTTCACCAGAATCTTGCATACCATTTTTCTACTTTCACTCATTATTTATCTAAACACGCGCGTGCACATGCTATCGATCAGTTCAGACGTTCAAGAAGATCAAAGTCACAGAGCATGCAAATATTAAAACAAGTAACTGTAATAAAACAACATCACATTGTCTTTTCATGTTAAAATAAAACATATACATTTAATCTCATGAAAGTTAAAATGTCTGGCAGGCTTTGAAACTGTAAAAATAAAATATTGCAGATTTAATAAGATAAAGTAGAACCATAATTATATCAACAAAGTAGCCTGGGTACGCATGCATTTAAAAAGAAAAAGCAGCCATGTCTAAGTTCAATATTTCGTTGCGTAAAGAGACAGAGAAAATTCATAAATAAACTTACAAAGCACTAATATTACACCTCGGATTAAAATACTGATCATCTTCATGGAATAGTTCAGTTATTCTACGCGAACTTTCGAACGCTGGCAGTTTCGCTTCGGATCCGAAACAGTGAGCACCAGTGCAGCTAGCTAGCAATCAGGGTGACCAGACGTCCCGTATTTTGCCCATGTGTCCCGCGTCCCGTACCGACCCTTCCCGGGACGCATGTGTGTCCCGTATTTTTAACATTTTGAACAAACTACATCAAAAAAGGAAGAAATTTCATCATTTTTTTATTATGACTTTGCCTTCGAAACTCGTTTGCCTTCGAAACTCTCATCGCTCGCGTTCATTTTACACCTCCACAGTACACTGCAGACAGGCGTATTGTCTAGACGCATTGTCTGGTTCGCTTGATACAATGTAATCACATGTGTGCTGACGCTTGCCAAATATGCTATGTACGTGTGCCCTCGCCCCGCGAATTGCTTGCTCTCTTTTGAATGTAACGTACGTAAGTTGAACGTAACTAAGCACGTAAGAAACAGTTATTTTTATCACATAGACACTTTGAAATTTTAGTGGCCCGATCGGGCCACCAAATTTCAACTTTTGGAAATTTTGGTGGCCCGACATCAAGTTTTGGTGGCCCCGGGCCACCGGGCCACCGCTAGTGTCGAGCCTTGCCTATCTCTGACCACACCCTAAAATTGGGTATGATCTTCAACAAATATCATATTGCCCATTACACACGGCAATCGGGCAATGCATACATTTCAGACCACAATTAAAAAAATCTTTGTTTGCCCTCACCCGACCCAAGCTGAAAAGTTTGGGTAGGTAGGTAGGCTTTTTTGAGGGGGGGGTCTTTTTAGCTCATCTGACTTAGTCAAATGCAGCTTGTAGAATCGCATGATCGTCTGTCCGTGTGTCCGTCCGTGTGTCCGTCCGTGCGTCCGTCGGTCAACAGTTGGGCACAAATCCTAACCGCTCGACGTACGGTCACGATATTAGGGACGTCGGGGGGGGGGGATCAGGAAAAGGACCCAGAATGACAAATTTGGGGGGTCAAGGGTCAAAGGTCAAGATGTGTAAACGGAGGGGAATATTTCCCCCTTAACTTAAGGTATAGGAGGAAATACGGAATTGCTGCACAAATCTTAACGGTTTGACCTATGCTCTTAATATTCGGTGTATAGTGTGATGGGCAGGAAACTCATCACCAGTGCGAAATTGGAGGTCACAGGTCAAAGGGCAATGGGGGAAAGGTCAGATATCAGACATTTTCTGGGAACATGGGCTAATGGACAGAGTGGAAAACTTTTTTGTTTCAGCGCTGACCTACCATTTTTATCACTTTATTGAAAGGATCATGAAATGTGCTTTCCACTGACGTGCGAAGAGTAAGTGTCTGATAACCGTTTGACCCTCAAGAGGAGGGTTAAACATGGATTCCTCAATTGCCTCAATGACGTGACATAGTTGTCATATTCATGACACATCCATAATCTAGAAACCCAATAAGCCTGGATAGCCGAACGGGTACAGCACAGGCATCACGGCTCAAAGGTCGTTGGATCGAATCCCATCTGATTTTTTGTTATTTACCTGTTTTCTGTATTTTTCTATCTTTATCCATTTAACTGTATCTTATACAAGCACACGTGCACCTAACAACGCTTTTGATGAACTCAGAACATGGTGACAATAAAAAAACCAATTCAAGACATTTTGCACCCTACTTGTGCACACAAATGTGATAGTGTGTTGTTTTCTGTGAGTGAGGTGCCCATCAGTGCCCACCTATGGTCACAGGCACTTGGAGCGCTTCAATAAAATATAATGCTAATTAAATACGAAATCTATTTAATACCAAAGTCTTAATGTTTCTCTACTCTCCTTCACCTATTATTGTCGACAAGCCGTGCTGCAAATGCTCCAGCCACAGTAAACACGCCCACCGAACGCACGCTGCTGCGCTGCAGCTGCACGCTATGCACACTTAAACATAAATATAGAGCAGGTAGGAAAGCGAGATGCCAAAATTTGCTCGACGCTTGCTTGATTTCACACGTTTACAACACAAATATTCAACCATTCTACTCCATCTTTGTTTTTATTTTAAGGCCAGTGTTCACTTGTTATAACAACATACTGTCTGTGTTCGTAACCGAGCTGTGTCACGCAAAATCACAAAGCCTGACGAAATTCTCGCGTTCTCTCCCGTTGCGCAGTTTATGTAAATGGGCTATAGGCGGCGCACTGCATTTTGGGAAACTACCACGCTGCTTTCCAACTCCCGTACGAGCCTCGTCAAAGCCACCAGTGGAGCGTTGCAATAATGCAGCGCAAAAATGAGGTCACGAAGAGCGCCGGTGGGTGTTTCCTGATTCCGACAGCAATTTACATATACTGCGCAACGGGAGCGAACGCGAGAATTTCGTCAGGCTTTGTGTGATCTCGCATGACACCGCTCGGTTACGAACACAGACAGTATGTTGTTATAACAAGTGAACACTGGCCTTCAAATAAAAACAAAGATGGAGTAGAATGGTTGAATATTTGTGTTGTAAACGTGTGAAATCAAGCAAGCGTCGAGCGAATTTTTGGCATCTCGCTTTCCTACCTGCTCTATATTTATGTGTAAGTGTGCATAGCGTGCAGCTGCAATGCAGCAGCGTGCGTTCGGTGGGCGTGTTTACTGTGGCTGGAGCATTTGCATCACGACTTGTCGACAATAATAGGTGAAGGAGAGTAGAGAAACATTAAGACTTTGGTAGTAAATAGATTTTGTATTTATTTAGCATTATATTTTATTGAAACGCTCCAAGTGCCTGTGCCTATGGTCATGTAAAAAGGAGTGCCACTGTACCAACCAGTGGACAATTGTAGTGATCACTGACACCAACCCGCGCGTAGTGGGTGGCATCCACCGACCGAACGTGGTGGCATCCACCTAAGATCACGTGGCAATGAGTTGCCAATCACCTCCCCACCATTAGCGCCCACCTGTGCCAACAATCTCGCTTGCAGTGTCCAGTGCACCCACTTACAATCGAGTGCCAATGGGGTGCCAACTGCTGGCACCAATCAGTATTCATTGTTGGCATCTGCCTGCACCAACTTCTACGAGGAAGGGGGTATTGGAGAAGGGGGGACAGGAGACGAGAGAAAAGGGGGCGGGAAGCAAGAGGGGAAGGAGCGGGAGTAGGGAGGCCAGTGGGCGGGAGGATTTTCATCCAAAACAAACTATTATACTGTGTTGTACATGTGAAAGAGAGAGAGAGAGAGAGAGAGAGAGAGAGAGAGAGAGAGAGAGAGAGAGAGAGAGAGAGAGAGAGAGAGAGAGAGAGAGAGAGAGAGAGAGAGAGAGAGAGAGAGAGAGAGAGAGAGAGAGAGAGAGAG
>NW_014577264.1:142748-153502 GCF_000485595.1 Priapulus caudatus | reverse complement strand
GTGATATCTATATGACAAAACAAACAACTGTATGGTAGTAGAGAAGAAAAGAGAAAGAGAGAGAGAGAGAGAGAGAGAGAGAGAGAGAGAGAGAGAGAGAGAGAGAGAGAGAGAGAGTATACTAAGTAGAGAAAAATAAAAGAAATCCATAGCACGAGAAATAAATACATGAGAAAATACATTGTACAGGATAAATACATTTATTACGCAAACTGTTAGAGAAACTAAGTGACATTCAAAAAAGAAAATGCAAAATATAAAGGATCCTGGAGGTGTTGAGGGAGGGAGATAGGAGGACAGGGGAGGGAGGCGGGAGGTAGACAACCCCCTGTACCCCTCTTCTACCTGTGCACACCTTTAGTACCCATTATTGCCCACGTGTGCCTACTTTCAAAGCCTACTGCACCAAAGGCTGTATCAATATAAATGAAAAATAATGTGGGATATGTATGCATCTACATAATAAAACCTCCTTTAAACCCTCTATTAAACACAGGTTACTGTTATCGTTGCAGCGATAGTATCTAAGACTAAAAGGTGAAGAATGTAAACATGCTATAATGTAATTGCAAAATTTTTTCATAGTATGTACTTTCACATTGTAACCATGTCTATGATGTTTTTATTTACTATTGCAGGTTGTTGAAATAAGGATTAATTTGATGGAAACAAGGTTGGCTATTCTCAAGCCCTTAACATCAACATCTGGTCTCCTATGTTTGTTTGATCATGGCTGCAGGCTGGACTCCAATGGCCAGCTGTTTATGTGTAGTCACCAAGAGGAGCCAACGAGTACCGGTGCATATGAATTAACATTAAACAGCATAGCAGTAGTATTTCTACATGAATTTTCTTACATGAAATCCTGTACTTGAAAACAATTGCGATGGGTACAGTTAGCTTTTATCGGACTGGTATATATGTGCATTTATGCACCATACTGCTGTATTTCCTGGATTATCTGCTAGCAAAAAAAAAGAGCCCCCTCCACCCGGCCATCCCCCCACTCACCCTCCCACCACCACCACTGCGCTCGACGCATATCCATGATGAAATGTTAATATAGTGAAGTCATTAAAGTTACACAGGTGTATCTTTATTACTGTACTACCGGTATAGCAAAGCCTATCATAGATTTTAGATCTGTATTAGTAGTATCCTAGATATATGCTCCGAGCGCGAACGCGGTGGCAGGAGGGCGCACTTTATTCGGTTGCCAGTGAGTTTATCAGAAGAATACCCGGCTACAGTACACGTCAGTTGAGCGCTGTCGCTCTGCGGTACTTAATCTCGTAATATCTAAAGTCAAATAGGAAAAACTGTAACCCAAATAAAGTAATCTATTAGAAAATAATATAATTCAATTACAACTTTACCAATTTGTTTTGCTTATGATCTGTGATTGGTGTTTAAAACAGGAGCTACTGCAAGTATTGAGTGTAGCACAATGCCAGCTGATAAGGATTCTGCAGGGAACATTGGTAATAAGCTGAGAAGATTTCCTCTGGTTGCCATTGAGCCCTGGTACATTGCTCCCGAAGGAGCAAGTTTAGGCTGTAATCTCTCTATCAGGTATGATGCACAGTGTATGTTGCAGTTCAATAAAATTGAATTTGCTTCCTGGTTAAAGGGGCACATAGGTTCCTTGCATATTTTCAGTTAAAATAAGTATAAATTCTGCTAAATAAAAAATTCATTGGTAAATATTCATTAGAATTGTTTAAAAAAATGTTGGCTATACTGCAGGGGTAGAAATAAGGAGAAAAAAAGAGATGGTCCCCAGGACCATCTAGTTTGAAATTTAGATGGTCCTCCTAAATTTTAAATTGTTCTCTAAAAGTAATGCGGCGTGCAAGCGTAAGAAAGAGATTTAAATGGTGATAAAATGGTTTAATTATTCACCTACAATTAATGTATCAAACGATACAGTAATTGTTTATTCACTTTAATAGTATATTGGTTAATAAAGTTGTTTCAGTAGAATTTAGTTGAACCCATAACACTGGAATATAGTATGTCGCAAATATTTCTTAGAAGCACATTCATTCATTTAATACAGTTAACATTCTTTCAGTCAAGCAGTTAATTCAAGCAATTATAAGCCTTCTTGGCACACTCCATCATGTCCATCTTATCTAATATTTGTTCATCTTCCTCTTCAACATAATCTTCACTATCCTTGGAATATTGCACATGGAAACTTCAAAGAAAATTACTGAAAAATGTGACCAAAATATTCAATGGTCTGTCGGACCATTGACTTTGAAAATCTGATGGTCCTCCTGATTATTTGATGGTCCCGGACCATCGGACCATCGCTTATTTCGATCCCTGTACTGTTTGCTCACAACGATGGTGGCACCACTACAGGCGCACCCAATGATGCAGACCGAGGGTGTTTCTGATTTATAAAATTAGGAGGAGAAGGATTACGATATCTTATAAACCACTCTTAGTTTCAGTTATAATATGCACGAATTTGTCCTAACATGAAATTCATTCACTTAAATAGCAGTTAGGTATAAATATAGTTGCACTTTTGTGATTAACCCTTGGTCTGTAACGTGCAAAATAAATTGGCAGAAGCGCAACTTTGTCAGGGTGGCAGCGCAATCGTGCGGTGTCAGGCCGCAATTAAAAAATCTGTTTGCCCTCACCCGACCCAGGCTGAAATGTTTGGGTAGGTAGGTTGGCTTTTTTGTTGGGGTGGGGGGGGGGGTCTTTTTACAAATTCAGCATGGTGTCTACATGCTCGGGTGTGCTTGTGTGGATATACCTTTTATGTTGAATGTTTGTTTTGCTTGGTACATATAATGTATTGCCTGCAGATTTTGTACAGTCATACAATTTGTTAAAAAAGAAAGAAAGATCAATACAATTTTTTGAGTCGGCCCCCTTTTGGCGGGGCGGTCGGGTGAGGGCAAACAAACAATATTTTTATTATGGCCTTATGTCAAACTGTAGTCGTTGGTTTTAAAACATTTTTTTATAATATTTCTAATGGTGATTGAACCATGAAACTTTTTGCTAGCGTAATTTTTACCTAATTACTGAAAAACCCTAGGAACTGACGTAACGATCCCTTACCTAACCACTCACCTGCCAGTGAGCGCATATGCGAAACGTTTCTCGCACAGTTCGAGCTCTTGAATAAAAACTGTTGTTATTTATCTTTAGTTTAGTAGAAATCTGTAAAAGTAATCTGATCTGCTGCAGCTGCTGCTTTTGGGTAGTTGCTGACGTGGCCGTTCTACAGAGAAACCCATTCTAGCTGGTTTTCCAGGTTAAAACAATTGGCGCAGAATACCGGAAGGAGGCATACTTTCAGAAATCTTGCAGAAAACTACAGACGATCTCTCATTCCACCTGTGCAGACGTTTGTTAATTGTCAAATTTGAAATGTGGTTGGTATTTCATTAATATATATATTTTGCTCTCTGTGTGTGAGGCGCGCCGGGCCGGCTATATGAGGTCTGGATTCAATCAGAGTTCGTAGTGGGTCTTCTAAAGTCTTATAAGTACTTATTTTGCATAAAATAAAATAAGGGCCCTTATTTAGTACTTATTTTGGTGACACATCTTAGAAAAAGTTACTTAATAGCTCCTTATTTTTGGTGCAAGACGATTTTCAACATTGTTTTATACAACTGTTCTCGAACTGATAGAGTAAGATTGTTGTATTCATAATACGGAATAATTAATCTGTGTGCAAATTGTGTATCAATAATATTATTAGATGTACTTTTAATGCGGTGTGATCTATCAGAATACGCGTAAAATATCGTATTTGGCTCACAAAGGGTCTATATAAGTCTTATTTCAACAATGTGTCTTACTCTTACCCTGTCATTGATTATGGGAAACATGTTAGTTGTGTGGTCAGGAAGTACTTGGGTCAATTATGAACACATGTATGCGGTGTGGAAGTGGGACTAATTATTAGCTCATCTGACGAAGTCAGATGCAGCTTGTAGAATCGCATGATCGTCCGTGCGTGAGTCCGTCAACAGTTGGGCACAAATCTAAACAGCTCGATGTACGGATTTGAAAGTCGGAACGTGGGGGGGGGGTAATCCGAAAACGAGTTGGGATGTCGAAGCTGGGGGGTCAAAGGTCAAAGGTCAAGAGGTGTAAAAGAAAAACAGAAGAACATTCCCTCCTTAACTTAAGGTATAGGGAGGAAATGCAGAATTGCGGCACAAATCTAAACGGCTCGACCTAGGCTTGAGATAGTCGGTGTATAGCATCATGGTAGGAAAAGCCATCACTGTGCCGAAATTGGTGGTCAAAGGTCAATGGGGCACAGGGCAGATTTTAGACATTTTCTGAGGACATGGTCTGACGGAGCGATTGAAAAACTTTTTTGTTTCAGCGGTGACCTAGCATTTTTATGGCTTTATTGAAAGAACCATAAAATGTGCTTTCCACTGACGTGCGAAGAGTAAGTGTCTGATAACCTTTTGACCCTCAAGAGGAGGGTTAAACATGGATTCCTGAACTGCCACAATGATGTCACAGTGTTCTCATATGGCACATCCATAATCTGGAAACCCAATATGTCTCGATGGGCAAACGGCTACAGCACAGGATTATGGCTCAAAGGTTCTTGGATCGAATCCCATCAGATTTTTAGCTCACCTTGACATCGTCAAGCTGAGCTATTGCCATGGGTCGTCGTCCGTCGTACGTCCGTCCGTCCGTCAACATTTCGCTACGGTCAACGATAACTCAGGAACCGTTTGGCCCACATGTTTGAAACTGGGTATAGTTGTTACTGCTATGCTCCCATATTAAACGTCCTATTTTGAAGCACGTCAGTTGATGTACTTTCGAGCCACGGCAATTTTTTGGCAAAAATGGGAATTGCCATTAGTCAATTCAAGTTCAACGGATTTTGCTCATTTTTGGTATGTGAATGAATAAGGGCTAGGGGTTTTGATATTAAAAAAAAAATTATGCAAATTAGGTAGGGTTTGGCAATTACATAGCCTATTATATAGACACAAACAGTCTGTGGTGTCACACTCGTCTGGTTCGTTTTACAAGATTTCATTGACAATATCTTTAATGCTAAATTGGTATTTCCTCTCCACCCTGCCGATAAAACGTCTATATTAGAGTAAAGTTTTACAAAACATGTCGGAACGCAGCATAACCTATTTATTTCAAACGCCATCGCTACAAAGCGGGTATAGTGCCATCTACGGTCACAAATTGTGATTCCTTTTGGTTTATAAATTATTATTGCGATATACAGATGGCAATCGTTTCTATAATGTACGTCGATGGTTGCTCAATTAAAACCTGACTTCTTCTTACTCACTCATTTGTGTCCTTTTTTGTGGTGAGCAACAGTGTCATTGACACTCATTTATTATTTACCTGTTTTCTGTATTTTTCTATCTTTATCCATTTAACTATTTCTTTCCAATTAAGGAAAATATTTACATGATTTATTTACAACAATTTCATAACAACAAATAATTTTTACAATTAATTATATTTTTTTTAAGAGGGTTAGGTTTAGGGTTAAGGCCCGCTTATGTCGGCCTTACGACCTAGTCGCCGACAAGATTGTACGTCAAAAACCGGCCAGATCGCTGATAAAAACATCGGCGACCAAACTCGACATGAGTTCTCTTACGATCGAAAATACGGTCGACTGCAATCGCAGGAATAGAACATGTTCTATTTCTATGCGGCTGTCGGCGACAAATCGGGAGTGGCAGCCAATCACCGCAGCCTGTCGAGTCACATGATTATCAAAAGTCACGTGATTAATAAAATGGCAGCCTACACGCCACTCGTCAGCAGTTTACAAAGAGGGATTATTGCACAAACCCTTTCTCAAATATATATGAAGTTTTCCGTATATCACATAAAAAAATTTCTGCACATGATTATAGCGATGTTCAGAAAATTGAGGATAGATTTACGAAGTTACATGATGTTTACTGGTAAGCGCCATTTTGTTGGTCACGTACGTGACTGGTTTTATGTAGACGGGTCCCGGCATCAAGCTTGCTCTGTTTGTGCTAAAGAACTGCTTGTGCTAGTACAAATACTGGGGCCGCGAACCAGTCTACGTTTCATGCAGGAACGCTACGATCTGATCGGCGATGTGCAGCGTAGTCACTTCAAGTCGACATGAGTGTTGCTACGTTGCTAATCGGCGATAAAGTAGTCGCCGATAGTCAAATCGTAGGCCGACATAAGCGGGCCTTTAGGGTCACAATGCACCATAAAACAGGAGTTTCAGGCAGGCAATTTGTATCAACTAATGGGATTTGGGAGGTATGCAGAATGCAGAGGGTTGCTGAAATGATGTGTACGCAACTGCGTATCTATCTGCATATCCGCGCCTAACAAAGGTGTCACTACGCACGACTTAAATGTTACGTTTATAACCGTAGCAACAGACCTCAGATGAGCCCAGACGCTCTGCGGCTCTTGTTCTGTTTGGTGGGATAGATGAAATGGAGGGAATATGGTGGGATAGATAAATGTCGGCTTTGCAGTTAAAAAGTGGTTGGGAGAATGTGTGTTATAATATGGTTCAATGACAACAGCTAATTCAACAATTGCTCCTCCGATATTTGTTCACCAGACAATTGCTCAACTGACATTGCTTGGCAAAGCGCTACAAAACACCACATTAAAACCTTTATATTTAATATACAGGCTTTTGTTGTTTAAGACTAAGCCACCATATTTAATTTTTTTTTAATGCATTTAATTTTTTCCCCATTAGTGTTGCAAACAATTGTTAGGTGATCTATTGTCTGGTGAGCAATTGTTAAATGAGCTATTGTCAGGTGAATTGTCTGAGCACTGATATATTACCTGTATGGTTAAAAGGGTGTTAAAAGCCATATGATACATTACCATGTGGTTTGAAAGGATAGTCGCCTTGTGATGTTTATCGGCAGTATTTCTCATTTCATATTTGGTAGCAGACAAACCGAAGTCACCGATAAAAAGAGACAGAAATCTCTCTGAGTGTGTATCACAGCAAATGACAAGAACTATGTCTATCATGGATGCAAGTCGTAAAATGGCCACCAAGCAGCAGAATTGGAGCCCTAACAAGCAGGAAAAATTTGTCGGATTAAATCGGTTAAAAGCGCAGATGTCATCTCCAGATAAAGATGATGCTGGTATGAATTCTGGATGAGATGGAGATAATCCATGCCTTCAAGAAAGAATGACTAATGAATTGATGATCCTTGATGATAGGTTTTTTTATTAATAAATAATATTTTATATAAAGTCTCTGATATAACTGATCAATGACATTGGTGTTGTTTTCAGAATTTGCCACTGAAGAAGAACTACAGACATACCTGCTGTCAATGTACAATAAAGCTTTGGTGAACGACAGCGATTGTCCACTTTCCCAACATGCACACGCAATTGTTGCAACTGCTGCAAACTTTATTGAAAGGGGAAAAACATTGGATCAGGAGGTAAATCAGCCCCCCTTACCCCGCCACCTATACCTATACTATAGTAACCTAACCTCAGGTGTGTACGCTCTCTGGAAAGTAATGAAAAGTGGTTTAAGTCCTAAATTGTAGGGTTGAGATAGTGTCATCAGCCATCAGAATATGGCCCACAGTATGCCTCAGATTGCAGAAAAATGGCTTAAATATTTCAAAATTTTCTGGGGCGAATACCCCGCAGATCCCCCTAGCGGTTACGTGCCTATGGCACGCAAGGCTGCCTGCGGCAGCTTAGGTACATTTCGCCCCCCTGTTCATCATTTTCTGGATACGCCACTGCCGCCACCTATATCATGGCCCAAACAGTGAATGTAAATAACTTGCACATAAACGTGTTGCTCACAACATCGCTTTCCATGATTTATTTTTATTATCCAGAGTTGTCTGAAGACGTTGCTCTGTGAAACCATGTTGAAACCAAAGAGTATATTAGTGCAGCAGCCAGGCACTGGGTTGCTGGTGGAGTATAGACTTCAAGCTCTGCTACGTCTTGAGCTTGCTGCTATGAAGGTGGTGCAACCTAGCAGCAAGAGCAATGAAGACACTGATGGTGTGGTCAAAGAGGTAACATTTGTCATTTCAGTTAAAGATACGCTCAAACTTTCGCATGGGTATTGCTCTAATGAAGAGTAAACGTTTGCTGACAAATGAATCTAATCAATCACACGTCTTATTTATAGATGAGATGTACCTCTATGCTCGGGCCCAAAAATTTCATGAAATATCCAGCACCTAATTATGTGACAACACAAGTTTTGAATTTCTCAATTACTACAGAGTATGAATACAAAATGCTTGCCACAAATTAAGCACAATATACACCAAAATTGCGTGTCATGATTTTTCTTTTAAGTTGCATATTTACCACACACACAAATGCCTAAAATGTAAGTTGTGTGTTCAGATTAAAATTTATGCAAATAAAGAATCAGAATTCCTAAAATGATAATCTCAGATGACAGCTGTAGAAGGGTTGATGCTGATGGATTCTGGCATAATGAATACCGTGAATATGCTGGTTGTATCATGTCTCTGACGTCATTAGTGTTTAAAGGGCCACGGCTCACTACACATGTCTGCGGGCAATCAAAACGCTGTGAAAGGTCACATGCATTGTTATATGGATATATGAGCATGTACAGAGGTGGCATTTAGTGTTAGCCATCGAATAAGAATGAGAATGAAAAACAAATGAAATTTCGCATAAAAGCTTGTGTATCCTTAATCTGTTAGTATTGCACTTGTTTCCTGTAACACGTAGAGGTCTAGACCGTAAACGATTATATAGGCATGTCGAATAAAGATGTTTCATCCTGGTAACACAGCTTAGCTTAAAACATTTGTTATTTTAGCAATCCAATGTTGCTTGTTATGTGGACGGTTACACTTGTGCGTGCACCTAGAATTTTAATATTGTGCTATTCTATTTTACTATAGTTTACATCGTTCATCAGAGCATTGTGTTTCTGCAATCCTGACTTCAAGCTTGCCAGTTTTCTGAATGATGAAGTTTTGCCGTGGTATGTATGTCATTTCTGTAAATAGTACATGATTTTATTTTTACATTTTTCAAATGTAGCTAAGCTGTATTATTCCTGTTTAGGTTTATGACAATATTGTATGTAATGTTGTACATTTCTGTTAAATAATTGATTGAAAATGCATGATGTTTGCATGAATAAAATATTGCTTGCAATTAATGTGAACAAACAGTTGATTACTGCTAGCTAGTTAGCATGTTGGAAATTGCTCCAATTTCTTTACCATTAATTGATTTGTTTTCACTCAACAAATGTGACAAATCAAGGCCTTTGTGCAAATCTTTAACTTTTAGAAAGTCACCAGTAACAGAGTTGGAAATGACTCGAAGTGAATTTAAAGCGAGGATTTTCATGTTTTTTTCTAACAGTTTTCATATTTTCCTGACCGTTCTGATACTTACCTTTACTCCTTGCATAACGTCTATGTATATAGTAACTAGTAAGGCTAACATTTCATAGAACACTCGCACATCATTCTTTTCACCAATAATGTGCACCGATCCACATTTTAATTTGTATTTGTTTACACGTCGACAAAACTGTGATTTTCGCTCTCGCGATATGCCATAGACCGGTACCCTGTCTATACCATAGATATCATATAACAAGTTGTTATATGATATCTATGGTCTATACACTAATCTTTGTCTACATTTCGAGATAGGTACCATATGTACAGGTTGAGTATAAATGATTTATTTTCTTTATTTACATAGAAAAGTAGAAATAAGAGTACATGAGATGTTTTATTGAATGCCTTGCAGCTATTTGTCAGCACTACCAGAGCTGTTGGTTGACATTTATGATGACCTTGGGCAGCCACTTCCAAGTCAATTGGCTGAGTATGCTTCACCTAACAAGGTAGTGAATAGTCAGATTGATGACGAGCCGAAGTCGATAACAAGCAGTGTGGATCCACTGTCAGCCAACAGCTTTCACTCTGCCTTTTCATGGGAAAGCCAACCTAGATCAATGCCTACCACAAGGTAGAAATGGTTTTGTTAATTATACATCTAGTAGCCACACTAGTTAATAATTATAAATCACAGAGACTGTGCTAAGTGTCACATTAGAAGAGACGGGTTTTATCCTGTTTTACTTAAACCTGTCATTCTTTGGTAGTGATGACAAACCAAATCCCCTTTTAAGGATACACTCAAGCTTTTGCACGGGCATTGCTTTAATGAAGAGTAAATGTTTATTGACAAATGAATCGATTCAATCGCGTTTTATTTATAGATGTGATGTATCTCTATGCTTCAATACCTATATATAAAGGCAAAGGAGATGCTATGGTATGCGGCAAACACAGAGGAGTGAGGTTATTAGAACATGCAATGAAAATATACGAAAGAGTTTTAGAGAAGAGACTTAGAAAGGAAGTAGACATCGGTAGTTTTCAGTTCGGGTTTTGCCCAGGTAGGTCCACTACAGGGGCTATATTTGTTTTGAGACAACTGCAAGAGAAATATAACCAAAAGAAAAAGAAGCTGTACCACATTTTTGTGGATTTGGAGAAGGCATTTGATCGAGTACCAAGAGAAGTTATAAGGTGGGCCTTAAGAAGGAAAAAAGTACCTGAAAGGATGATAACAGCGATGATGTCAATGTATGTGGGAACCAGATCAAGGGTTAGAACGACAGCAGGGACGTCAGAGGAGTTTGACATTGGAGTAGGGGTACATCAAGGCTCGGTATTAAGTCCCTTACT
>NW_014577264.1:139447-142038 GCF_000485595.1 Priapulus caudatus | reverse complement strand
CTGGAAAAAGACCGGTTGGAAGACCAAAGAGAACATGGATAGGGACAGTGCAGAAAGATCTGAAGGACTTGAATATAGATGAAGGATCAACGCAAGACAGAGAACGGTGGAGGAGGATCATCGCAAGTCCAACCCCAGGCA
The DNA here is from genome assembly GCF_000485595.1 of Priapulus caudatus. Lineage (NCBI taxonomy): Eukaryota > Metazoa > Priapulida > Priapulimorpha > Priapulimorphida > Priapulidae > Priapulus > Priapulus caudatus. The sequence continues at coordinate 141,897 of NW_014577264.1, read as the reverse complement.
CGGGAAAAGATGGACTATAAACGAAGATGATGATGATGATGATGATGATGTATCTCTATGCTCAAGCCAAAAAATTTCATGAAATATCCAGCACTTAATTATGTGATAACATAAATTTTGCATTTTTATGTAAAAATGACATTTTGGATATTTCTCAACTACCACAGAGCATGGCAGCAAAATTTTTCCCACAAGTTAAACACAATATGCACCAAAATCCCATATCAGAATTTTTCTTAAGTTTCATATTTATCGAAATAATGGAAATACTGCCTCAAACATAATTCGTATGTTTGGATTGAAAAGTGATGCAAATAAAGAACCATAACTCATAAAAAACTGCATTTAATATCAAACCCGGACATGCTTTTTTACAGCAATGTGTTACCATTAAAACGAGTGTAAAATTTAATTATTGTTGAATAGTTGTAATGACACAGAAATATCCATTTATACGTCGGCTACTGTGGCAGAAATCGAAATGGAGAAATCAGCATTTTTTCTACTTTTCACAATGATCAACCGCCTGTGTGCAAAATGGGTAAATGTGAAAATCTACTGTTATTACTTACTGCAACATATCCATGACTTATTGAAACCACTAAAGTGGTAAAATGATCTGTGCGTCTTGAGAAATTGTGAAAGGTTAATTACGAGCTTACCATCGCATTTTCGTGCGAAACACACAAGCAATGCATACTGCATGACGTCACTAAGCTACGTGTCAGCAAACCGGGGCCTATATGTAAGGTTATGTAACAAACAGTAAATGCTATTTTCGACCGTGCGGCAATTTCAACTACCACTGACAGATGACAACTAGAAGCGTTGATGCTGATTGATTCTGGCATAATGACTACCGTGAAACGGCTGGTTGTATCATGTCTGACGTCATCAGCGTTTAAAGGGCCACGGCTCACTACACATGTACGCATGTAATCAAAATGCTCTGAAATGCTTCGCATGCATTGTTATTTGGAGAAATAAGCATGTACAGAGGTGGCACATAGTGTTAATCATTGAATAAGAATGAAAATGAAAAATTTCGCATAAAAGTTCAAGTGTATCCTTAAGGTTCAATGTTTTAGGCAAAATTTTGCCAATTTTATATTTTCAACTTTATTCGATGGCTAACACTATGTACCACCTCTGTACATGCTCATTTCTCCATATACATGTGAACATTCAGAGCGTTTTGATTGCCCGCAGACGTGTAGTAAGCCGTGGCTGACGTCACTGATGACGTCAGAGACATGATACAACCAGCATTTTCACGATATTCAATGAGCCAGTATCCATCAACGTCAATTCTTCTATAGCTGTCACCTGCCAGTGATAGGTGAACTATCCCACGCTGCCCAAAATAGTTCTTTCACCTCGTTACATACCTTGCATTAGGCGCGTGTTTGTTGACATATAGCTTAGTGAAGTCAGGCAATGGGCGGTGTTCGCGCATTTTGCATGAAATTGCGATTGTAACCTCGTAATTTCTCACAATTTCTCAAGGTGCATGGAACGTTTTACCAATATAGTGGTGTCAGTTAGTCATGGATATGTCACAGTAAGTACTAACAGTATGTTTCACATACGTTCACCCATTTTGCACACAGGAGGTCGATCATTGTGAAAAATAGAAAAAACGCTGATTTCTCTGTTTCGATTTCTGACATAGAAGCCGATGTATAAATGGATATTTCTCTGTGATTACTCGATAAGTCGGAATAATTTAATTTTACGCTGGTTTTAATGGTAACATATTGCTGTAAAAAAGCGCGTCAGGGATTGTTATTAAGTGCCGTATTTTATGCCGCTTTATTTGCAACAATTTTCAATTCTATCACACAACTTGATTTTTAAGCATTTTTTTCATTTTTAGCTCATCTGACATAGTCAGATGCAGCTTGTAGAATCGCATGAGCGTGCATTCGTCCGTCCGTCCGTGCGTCAACAGTTGGGCACAAATCTTAACCGCTCGACATACGGTCACGATATTCGGGATGTGGTGGGGTAATCCGAAAACGAGTTGGGATGTCGAAGCTGGGGGTCAAAGCTTAAAGGTCAAGAGGTGTAAAAGAAGGGGGAACATTTCCTCCTTAACTTAAAGTATAGGGAGGAAATGCAGAATTGCGGCACAAATCTAAATGGCTCGACCTAGGCTTGTGATAGTCGGTGTATAGCATCACGGTATGAAAAGCCATCACTGTGCCGAAATTGGAGGTCACAGGTCAAAGGTCAATGGGGCACAGGGCAGATTTTAGACATTTTCTGAGGACATGGTCGGACTGAGCGATTGAAAAACTTTTTTGTTTCAGCGATGACCTAGCATTTTTATGGCTTTATTGAAAGGACCATGAAATGTACTTTCTGCTGACATGCGAAGAGCAAGTGTCGGATAAAGTTTTGACCCTCAAGAGGAGGGTTAAACATGGATTTGTTTACTGTTAACAAAG
>NW_014577264.1:104408-139422 GCF_000485595.1 Priapulus caudatus | reverse complement strand
GCTTGTTTTGAGAGAGATACGCAATGTAATCAAATGCTCGTGAACTGCTTCGCTATGCACATTGTTATTTGGAGAAATAACGAGGTGTACAGAGGTGGCACTAGGTGTTAACCATTGAATAAGCTGAAAATGAAAAATCTTCGCATAAAAGGTTCAAGTGTATCTTAAGTTTCATGTTCATTGCACATTTTGTAGCCCAATTTTTTTTTCAACACTTTATGTCGTGGCTAAACTATTGTACACCTCTGTACATCTACAATTCTGCATCATACATGTGAACTTTCGAGCATATTTTGATATCTGCCCGAGACATGTAGTAGTAAGCTCGCCGCCAGCTGACGTCACTGAATGACGTCAGAGACGTATATCCAACCAGCATTTTCACGAATATTCAATGCGCAGTATTCCATGCAACGTCAAACCCTTCTTATAGCACTATCCTGCGCGCGTGATAGGTGAACTTATCCACGCTGCCCAAAATAGGTTTCTTTGTTCGCACCTCGCTTCCAATACTGCTGCATTACGGCGCGTTATTATAGTTGACATATAGGCTTTAGTAAAGTCAGGCAATGGGCGAGGTGTTTGGCGATTTTGCCTGACAATTGCGAGTTTGTAAGCTCGTAATTTCTCTACAAGTTTTCCAAGGTGGCATGGAACGTTTTATCCAATATAGTTCGGCTGTCAGTGTAAGTCATGGACTATGATCCCAGTTAGTACTAAGCATAATGTTTCACAATACTTCACACGCTTTTGCAACACGGAGGTTGCGATATTTGTGAAAAATAAAAAACCGTGATTTCCTGACTATAGAAGCTATGTATAAAATGATATTTCTCTGTGATTACAAGTCGGACTAATTTAATCTTACACTGGTTTTACATGGTAACATATTTCTGTTAAACAAAGCGCGTCAGGGATTTTATAGTGCTGCTATTCTTATGGCGCTTCAGGGGCCGATGTACAGCTTCTTACCAGCGGGGGTTAACCATACTCAAGGTTGCGGAGCACGGAAGGGGGGTCTGGGGGCTCTCCCCCCAGAAAATTTTTTTAATTAGACCCTCTAAAATGCAATTTTCTGCGCGACGCAGGGGGGGGTCCGGACCCTGGACCCCCCTGTCACGCCCCTGGCGCTTTCATTCGCCATTATTTTCAATTCTTCACAACAAACTTGATTTATTAAGCAATCTTTTTTCAATTTTTAGCTCATCTGGACCAGTCGATGCAGCTTGGTAGAATCGCGCATTGAGCGTGCATCTGTCCATCCGGTCGTGCGTGCCGTCCGTCCCGCTGCGTCGAAGTTGGGCCGCAACTTAACGCTTCGACGTACGTACGATTTCGGGCGTAGGTGGGTAATCCGAAACCGAGTTGGGATGTCGAAGCTGGCGGCGTCATAGGTCACGAGTCAAGGGTGTAAAAGAAGGGGGAACTTTCCCCTTAACTTACAGTATTAGGGAGCGAATGCAGAAATTGCGGCACAAATTCAACGGCTCACTAGGCTTGTGATAGTCGGTGTATAGCATCATGGTAGGAAAAACCATCAACTGATGCCGAAATAAGAGGTCATCGGTCAGAAGGTCAATGGGGCACAGGGTCAGATTTTAGACATCTTTCTGAGCAATGGTCGATCTGGCGGATTGAAAAAACTTTTTTTTCAGCGGTGACCTAGCATTTTTTATGGCTTTTCTTGAAAGGACCATGAAATGTACTTCTGCTGACAATGCCGAAAGAGCAAGGGTCGGATCCGTTTTGCCCTAAGAGGAGGCTGTTACCATCGATGTTGCTTTACTGTTAGGAAGAATTTTGACTGACGGGTTGCTAGTAGAATCTTATACATTCCTGGTGTATGAGGCTACTCATATGTCAAGTGAAATTTCAAACAAATCCTTGGTTGAAGAAGGTTTATGCTCCATAATCGTATAATTTCCTATTGGCATTCTGTACGTCAGTGTGTGTACATGTAACGTATGCATGCCAGTGGCACCTGCCAGTGATGGTGGTGTACGTACTTGTCGTTTTTGCCTGACGTTATAGTTACAGGTGGCAGCTCTTCTAATTTAGCCTGTAGGCCTTGGCGTAGGTGTAAGATGGCTATGGTGCTTACCTATTCTGTTTTGCAAATTAGTTGTTTGCTACTACGTACGAGTGGAGCTTCCATCTTTAATCTTAAGACAGCTTAAAGTACGCGCATCTCGTTGGGCAAACTTTCATAATATCTCAACGACATTCTTCTTGAGAAGGTTCCTGATACCATCGCTGTCCTTCCAGTTTTGTGGTGTATGTGAACCATTTGGGACTACATTGTGGTTTACTAGAATCCCACCACTCCCCACAGAGTCACACGCGAGTAAGACGTTAGATGAGCGCTGTCGCTCTGCGGCACTTGTTCTCAGTAAATGTCCTGAATATCAGAAAAATCCTGATGCGCTGTTTTGGTACATATTGTGCTTAACCTTGATGGCAAAATTTTGCTTCCTACTCTTTGTGGTATTGGAAATATCCAAAATACCATATTTGACATAATATTCAAAATTTGTTATGGTCACATATTAGGTGCTGGAAATGTTCATGAAATTTTTTGTTCGTTTGAGCAATAGACATATACTCTCCTCTATAAATAAAAACACAGTGTGTCGATTGAATTCGATTCATTTCAGTAAACGACTTTAATCTTCATTAGAGCAATAGCAAATGCCAAAAGTGAGCAGTAACCTACATTGTTTACAAGAATACACACATATGAAAAAGTGACTTAGGTAAGGTGCTCCTTTTGTCCTCCATTGTGACACTTGTAAAAGTGCTAGTGCAAGCCATATAAATTGTATCTGAAAGCACTGCTCTGTAACCATGACTGTCATTATGTGCGCGCAGGGAGCATCGCTTTTGTTGAGAAACCAAGTTTAAGTGAAAAGCTCTCAACGGCAGATTGCTATTTCCCTCGTCGAGCTCAGACCAACAAGGAGGCGCGTAAATATACTACTCAGCAACAACATTGAATTCGTGTAGCTATCATGTCATAGACCAAACGGTAATGGCTTTTACCTACTTATATATGTGAATTACACGGACTCCATGTTCCAGTGGTTATTTTACTGTTGAACATCTAGGTTGCTATAATTAGTCAGTTAGCAGCATAGAAAAAATAGAGGAGCTTTTCTGTGATGGAATCAACTATATTAATCAGGAACACTTCTGTAAAAGATTCATTGAGAACTATGGCTGCAATACCACTGTCAGAGACTGCGGGCTGACCAGGCATCCAGATTGAATGAATTTTACATAAAATATTGTATGTTGACTCCCAGCTTGGGAAAACGATTAATGTGCCAATTATATTCTGAACTTTGTATGTCCAGCGGAAAGACACATTGAGAAGGCGCAGCAGTCTAAGTTGTAATTGAGAAGAAAGGTAATCATTACCTGACCCGACACTGTGCATGCTTCATGTATACACATTACAAGACTTGAGTATAATATCAGGAGACTATCATATTGATAGACTTCTCGTAATCTATGGCATTTACGTTTTATGCATTCACAGTATTCATCTAGCTATTGTAATGTTACTAGAAAATGTGATCGTTCTGTGGTGCTTATAGTATTTATCAACACGGTTGAAGAAAACGGAGGAAGAAGTACGTCTGCAAACCTGATAGCAGTGAACTCGGCATCTTAATGAGAAACGGTCAAGGAAAATGCCAAACGTAACACTACGCAAAACACCTTGCAGATCTTCAGGTACTCACTTTTTTTTTCACATTTATGGACACCTTACATTACAAGTCGAATTTCAACACTATTACAAATTTCCCAATTTTTTTACATGATGAAACAGTCGATATCATATTTGAACGAGTTTTATATTAGACCGCACTAAGCTTTTTCTTCACAATAAACCTAACGCAAGTTGCCTTAACTATTAAATTATTCGCCAAACCACTATTCGCTTTTTTACATGTTCTAAAAATAGGTGGCAGTGAAAAATTCGATTACTGGACCCACCCTGTTAAGAAAGTGTTTTGGCCAATTAGTTTCGTTTATTAAACATGGTAAATGTATTTTAATATATGAAAACATATATTTAATAACCTGCTACATAATTGTGAATTTAATATACTTTGTACTTGAATTACTTTATTAAATGGCTTTTTTTTTGTGGCACGGACACGGGCCACTTGTAGCGCAGCATGTGTCGCGCTACCTCAGACTAGTGTGGTGATGTATTTCTCAGTGGCTTATGATGATGGATGTCGAAGGTACATATCAGCATCATGTATATAACCAATCTTACACGGTTGTTTTGCCTCAGTAACGAGCTAAGGATGCATCGTGTTCCTTAAATAAGGTGTGCTTACTCGCATTTCTCATGAAATAGAAGCATGCTCTGTTGTGGTTACAGGTGCGCACACCACAGGTTGAAGACACGATTGGTGCTGGGGACACACCTCGCACCAGGCAAGTCTTGACGGCGGTCTGTGTGGTGGAACCGGTCGGTTGCGAGACGGCCGACGCCGCAAGGCAGACCAAACTCTCCAGAAGGCTCTGTTGTACGAAGAGTTCCTGCGAGAAGTCCCATGTGAGCACATGATGTACCAATAACTCAGACAAAACGGAATGCTGTAAAAAAGATGGTTTGAAAGTTTGATCTAAATGACGCTGCGTGCATCAATTTGTTCAACTAATTTGTTTGTTACCCGATTCGTCGAAGGAGGCGATGTCGCCGTGTCCAGTGTCCTGTGTTTTGCTCTGCAGGCAATTGAAAGTGATGACTACAAATTTTGTGTTGTATCTTTTTATTTAGGAGTGCTGTCTGCCGGCTTGTTTGCCGAGTTGTCTAAATGAGAGTTTGGGCAGGGCTTTCAGTGTCGGCCCCCCGCCTAAATACCTTGGGCTGCGGGTCGCGTCGACAAACAATCATTAGTTTTGTAATATTAGTGGCCCTCTAACGGCTAAGTTCTTAGCGCGCGCTTACCGCGCGGCGTGGTCTCTCCATCTAGCCCGGCCACTCCACTTCTTAGAGATAGGCTAGCGCGTACCATCTGTCACTGCATGGTTGCGGCGCCCCGCTTCGCTTTCTTTCACGTGCACTTGCTTCGGTGGCGGGGATGTCCTAGGAAATCGGGGCCCAGTGGTCGTAACAGCGTGCACTGTGCGGTCCTGTGCTGTGACTCGCGGCGAATGCAGTCCAGACGCTTTTCGTGGCGTAGCAGTGTGACCCATAGCCCTGGAACAGCCAGTTGAGTTGGCAGATGCAGCCTATGACAGTTATCGCCATGAAGCAGCGCGAGGGCACCGGGGTAATAACCAAGAGATCGTGCCAATGAAGCAGCCAACAAGGAGATCACAAAATTGGAATCGGTGTCCGGGCTGCCGCGCGCGCCGGTGCCGGTGTCGCTCAAGATCGCGAGAGCGGGCCCGTGGGAGTGGGCAACTGAGGGGGCGCATGTCTGCTGCTGATTTCCTGGTTTACAAGTCTGGCAGGTCGCAATCACGTAGCAGAGGAAGCGGCAATAGGAGCGCTGCGCATATTCGACGAAGAGAGGGAAAATGCTTATTACACTGGAAGTGCTCCAACGCGGAATAGTTCAGTGCAGACGAGTCACATTCTCAGGAAATTGTTCGTGTACGGTGCGAAGCTGTTTGTATCACCAGGACAAAAATATGGGTATCTTTAGCAGAGCGCAGAATTGTTTGTTGCTCTTCCAAAATGTAAGCTTGGATTCCTCTATTGGATTGGCTCATAGTCCTGATAATGGCGTTGAAGGAAAGCTCTGCTTTTGGATCCAGTAGGCCAATGCGTACTCTCCTTACCCCTAATGTAATGACAAGCTGTCAAATCAATTGTCAGCCCTAAAGAGAACTTCTGTCATTACCACCCCGTTTTCTAGAGCAGTGGAAGGATTCATCGCCAATATTATCAAAGCAATCGGAATGTGTCAGTAGCAAAGTCAGATAAACATCATCTCAGCGCAAGAGCTCGCTTACTTTTTTTTTCGCATGCAAAACTGCCTCACCTCGAAAAATACGCAGATTGGTTGATATTCGGATAGCACGGATAGAGACTGTTCTTCAATGACTATACAACAATTAGGCTGCTGCCAGTTGGAGCAAACCCGGTGTGCTACAAGACGCAGCAAAGTCGAAGAAGGCAATGTGTGAGGATTTGCAACAAAGCAAGCTTCGGAGTCACAGCACATTCCCATTCGATTGCTCAGTGACTGCATTTACACTGATCATGACTCTTCTCGTTCTTTATGAATGCCAGAAACCGATTTATCGAAGATTATGGTCTCACGTGACGCATCGTTCTAGCAGAATGCATGAAAGTGTTAGTACTGGACGAAGAGCAGTGCTCAGCAGTCACAAGGCTGAACAGGTGAATATCAATCATACTTGCGATGCAGGCTCAAGTCAGATCAGGAACACCTGATGGGAACAGCATGAATCAAACACTGTAACACCCTGAAGAGAAGAGTCTATGTGCGGGAAAAACAAAAACTCCAGAAACTTGTCGGACACTTGGCCAAAACGCAAGCACGCTGGACAACACCGAACAGCCGAAAGTCTCGTCCCTTCTTCGCAGAGGTTACTCCACAGGAAAGCGACTTTTCACACTCGTCGGGATGCTGTGCCAGCCATCTGACTCTTACAAATGCTCCAGTATTGCGATAGTGTCTCCAATCACCGAGAACACGAAAAACAACAAAAAGACCAGGAAAAGGTACTTCATGGGAACTTATCATTAGCAAAATTTGAAAACCTGGGATATGATTTAAAAGGTATGAGAATTTTCATTGCTCCTCTGCTGATAAGTCCTGTACCAGCAGAAGCATAGGCTTACGCTTAGGCTGCAGAAAATGCAAAGGCGTGTCACACTAATGCATGTGTAGAGCAAGCTTACTACTGCATAAGGAGGGCAACGGAAAGACTCTTTATTATTATGAGTAAAACTCAGAAAGGCAGAAGCTCGCACCATACAGCGATCACGGTTAAACAATGGGGATAGCATATTTGCGAAAGCAATGGAAGCATGTCAGCAAGGTACTACTAACACATCACAAGTGTCTATCAAGTCACAACGGAATTAGAAAAGTGTCTTTCAGCACAAAATGCTCTGGTGCAGAAAGACAGCTGTTACAGCGCGTGGATACCTGATGAGCTGGTCACACGGCAATCTTTCGCAGGGAGAACATGATAACGGCCAGCAGAATACCCACATGCTCTCACTCGCCTCCCCGTGACAAACAGCATGTCACAGGTGCTGTCTCCTTGCGCAGCCTGTTTCAACATTATTCCCACGTGAGGGCCCTGGTGGAGTCAAAGCCGCTGCAGTGATGACTGCTGCGCTTTGGAAGTCATGCCCACAAACGCACCGATGTCGTCATGTGGCTCGCTACCCGCTGTCCGTAGACAATGAGCGCCATGCAGTCTCCACTGACTAGCCAGTTCCCGTGACACTGAGGCTAGATGTGGCTGTTCAACCAGGATGACGTTTTGGTCTTTCGGATTCTGTGTTATCCTCCACACTCCCTCCATTGCCTAAGCAAAAAATTGAGGCGAGGGTCTTCCATCGCGGCATTCAGAGCTGCAATGAATGGTCATTGATAACCCTGTCTGAATCCCAGATGAAGTGGGCAAGCTGCCTAGAAACTCTTATAACGCTGTATTGTGGAATGCAGGTTTCTGTCTTGTACACCACCTACTGGCGTCCCAGTTACACAAAAAGCGTGACTGACAGTAAGTAATTCCTCGCCATCGAGCTAAGCGTGAGGCACCTAACCTAGTGTCTCCTATGCTGTCAAACCTGAGAGGTCGAAAGCTACGATGTGACACAGTCGAGAGTTGCCTCCCAGAAAAGACTGCCACAGCTCACGTAAAGAGGAAAGCAGTTGTGTGTGAATTAAATGAATTATTTTACTTTGTGGTTGCTGTGCTTATTAATTGTTGCTAATTATTATTGCTAGAGCACAGGCAAATTGCCGTCATTATATTTAATGTGTGTAAGGTATTTTATCTTATGTTGTAAAAAATGTCTTCGGACCTGTTCACTATGATTTGACAGATTACATTATTCTTATCATTTTGCCAGAAATATCTAGAGTATCACCACGTGCCTGCCATACACACTTTTTTATCACTAAGTACTCTACATGTAAATATTGGTTTACGGTCAGAGATCCTCTTAATTGACAAATTGCAAAGAGCGCTGCTCGGGGTAAAAAGATTTTTTCACCGATCATTCAATGAGTGGCGTTATTCATCATCTATACTTTAAAAGCATACTAACCCCTAAGTCTTTATATAATTTGTTCTAGGCACAGTATACGATACGACACACAGTGCTGGCGGTCTGGAGAGCACCTGGTTGTTGATTGTACGGTGGTGTGGGCTGCCTGCCCATTGATTCTATATCCGGATGCGATATCATTAGTAACATCTTAATTGCCGCTCATTTTTCAAAACGAAACTCTCTGCAATGTGCGGCTAAATGCAATAATAGCGATTTGCGAACATTTTCATGCTTTTTTGCCTTAGATTGATTCTATGTTATCACCTGATTAAACATCAGCTATAGCATGGGAAAAATAGAAATGTATGCTTTATGCATTTTCGTTGAATGCTCTTCTCTCTCATTTCTTCTTGAATGAAATTTATTTGATGCCCCTACATATATAAGGCTGATATATTATATATACTATATATATATATATATACTCTCTATAGTAATAGTAGAAAGAGCCTGGATAGTGTCGTTTTCCGTATCTCCTCGAAGAACCGTGGCGCACGTATTCTCACGCGAATCAAGCTGCGTGCCCCTTGTTGGAAGCGTCCCGAATACCATTCCGCTACGTGTAGTAGAACGCGATTTTTTCGATGCGTAAATGTCACTTTTTGCGGCAATTTTCTAAAAAGTTATGTGCGCCGAACAAACTTCGGCATTCATCGGAAACCCGCACACCAATTTTTAAGATCTGCAAATCCGCATGCGCACACACGCACACACCAAAGCCATTGCGGGCGGTGTTCCGGCTATAAACAACGAAGCACTGCCGCGCACAGCTGTGAGGCGAAATTTAAGAGAAACCCCAACGAGAGAGCGGCTACAGTTGTATGTGTGTGTGGCTTGTGTGTGTGTGTGCGTTGTTTCGTGCGTGCGTGCGTCGTGTGGACCGTGCGTGCGTGCGTGCGTGCGTCGCGCTGCGGGTGTATGTGGGTGCGCGCCGTGTGTGTGTAAATGTGGTATGAGTGTGCGTGCGGCATGCCCGTATATGTGTGTAAATACGGTGTGTGCGTGCGTGCGCGCGTGTGCAAACATTTGACAACGGGAGGTGTAACCGTGCCTGCGCTTACCCGGCTCCCACATGCGCTCTGACAATTTTAGACGCCGTTCGATTGTCTAAGAAACACACACATACCACACTATACATACCATAACTATAACTTAAACCACCACCATGGTAACCACTATGTTAAACTATTAATGTGTTTTCTCACGGGTTTTAATGATAATATAGCTATACTAAATGTAGATTAAAGGTATAATAATTAAACATTTAATTAGGTGGAGCCTTCACCTAGCCATAGCAAGCCACACTAAAACGCACGCACGCACACGCACACACAAAGCCATTGCGCGCTGGCGGTGTATAAACAGCCAATCACTGCGCGCACAGCTGTGTGAAGCGAAAAATTAAGACAAACCCCAACGAGAGACTGCTTCAGTTGTGTGTATGTGTATGTGTGTGTGCGCGTCCCGTGCTGTGCGTGTGGTGCTGCGTGCTGCGCGTGTGTGTATGTATGTATGCATGTGCATGTTGGTGTATGTGTGTGTCGTGTGAATGCGGTGTGTGCGCCGCGTGCGCGCGCGTGTGTGTGATGTGTGTGTGTGCGCGTGTGTGTGCAAATATTTGACAACGGGAGGTGTAACCCTGCCCGCCGCCGTCCACTGACTTTCAAGAAAATAGCATCTTCAAAACTACTCAATGCATTTTTTTTTTTTTTTTAAGAATTTGACTTATTCATGATGCTTTCTAACCAGAAGTGATATTTTCAAAAATAATATCTAAATAAGTGAAATTGTACTATAAAATCACCCCATTTTCCTTTTTTTGAAAAATTGTAGGTAATTTTAAGGTAAAATATTGATATATGACTCGAGTCTAAATATCAGTATTTTTCGTTTATGAAATACGTCTTCAACTAAAAGTGAGAGATAAATGGTTAAACCGCCATCCTCAAATCAGACCTCACTCAAACCCGTCTGGGCGGACGGGTAATAGCTAGTATATATATATATATGTATGTTCTTATGCTCTTCTCTCTCATTTCTTTCTTGAATGAATTTATGTTGATGCCCCTACATATATAACGCCTTGCTACTTGCATGCGTGAATGGCATTAGCTGTTTTACGTCGGTTCCTAGCTAAGCCCTTCTGCTATCTTTCTGGTGACAACACGCTCCCTGTTGAAATTGTTAAAATTCCAAAAACAAATTTCCCTCGCCGTTCAGTTGGCAGGGGCACCGTTAAGCTCTAGGAGGGTATAAAGAATGAGGTGTATTACCCTGGATATGGAAGATCGTGGCTACTCAGGTTAGAAGTGTTAGAAAATATTACGAAAAGAGGCCTGTGTTAGTATTATAAGGTGTGATTCTACTCGATTAGCTTCAGAGCTTCAATGAAAATGCCACGTTAGCAATAACTCTAGATTCGATTGTATCGTGGCAATCTCGTCAAGGGTCTTCTAATCTTTTAAGCTACGTCTACACGACGAACCTTAAACTTCGAGTTAAGCGTCTACACGGGGCCTTACTCGAGTTAGCTTAACCTCGCCAGTCGATCGAGGTTAAGCTAACTCGAGTTAAGGCCGTGTAGACGCTTAACTCGAGTTAGCTTAACTCCACGATAGGCGGCCAGCCATTAGTACGATGTACGTCACACACGCACGCACACGCTCAGCACGCACGTGTTACGTGCCGCACGCACGCCTACGTGGCACATGCACACTGCGCGCACGCACCGTGCTACCTGGACACGGCGCGCACGCACGCACACACTCATGCACGCGCACGCACGTGTACATGCCACACGCACGCACTATACATGCACACGTACGCACGTGTACCTGCACACGCACGCACGTGTACGTGCACACACACGGACGCATTGCACGCACGTGTACCTGCACACCACGTGTACCTGCACACGCGCGCACGTGTACGTGCACATGCACGCACGCACGTGTACGTGCAACACGCACATGTACGCACTTCACGCATGCACGCACGTGTATGTGCCACCACGCACGCGCACGAACGTACGTGTAGCGTACACGTACGCACGCACGCACGCACGCACGTATACAGTTGCACACGCACGCACGCACGTTTACATTCACACGCACGCACGCATGCATAATAAATCGGTAATAATCGCTATCGGGTGTTGTCGTGTAGACGCTACATAATCGCTAACTCGAGTTAGCTTAACTCGAGTTGAGGTTCGTCGTGTAGACGCTACATAATCGCTAACTCGAGTTAACGCTTAAACGTTCGTCGTGTAGACGAGGCTTTAATTCTCTTGAAAGACAAATTTACGTTTTACAATAAAAAATGCAAAAGTTAGAAGACCCTGATAATACTATTATCCGTCGGAAACTGATTAGCTCTGCTATTTACTGTTTCAAAGACATAACTCAGCAGACACACTGAAGACTGACCAGCCGATTGCATGACACAATGTAAAGGATCATGAACTTAGGTCCGACCAATAAAGTATGATATTGATGTTTTAGTGATAGCGAATGAAGGCAACTTTTGTAATGTGTCTGTTCATTGTAGTTCCATGCAGAATACCACCTAGCACAGTCGTTTTAGGCATCTATTTTTAAATTGCTTATGAAAACCATCTCCATTTTCTACCTATTTGTGTTTATTTCAAAGTTTGAGGGGTGTTACGTGTATAATGCACTCAGTTTCGTTCATAAAACTTATCGAATTTAACAAACTTCAGCTGTCAAATTTTCAGTCATTTAATAGCAACAACCTATTACTACATTAGTTAGTTCGACTAGGTTCAGTTGCACATACGCCGCAGGTTGTATGTTATAATAGCAACTATTGCTTAATTGTTTATGCAATTAAACATTTTTGCAACTAATTATTTCCCTCCGAATTTACTGACGTGAGGTTTCAGTAAGCACAGCATTTTAGTTGCAGAAAAATAAACATACTTTTTTATTATATACAAAATCATAGCGAGATTACACCAGTGTTTTCTCTAAAAAAAATCACAAGGGAGGTGGTAGGGTTGAATACGGGGTTGGTGAAGGCACAAAGCAATAGTAGAGGAGGTTGCCACATTCCTGCAGTGTTTCTTTGATGTGTGGCAGCACTGATTAATGAACTGTTCAGGTAGGGACCAGCAAGAGAACGTGGGACTGGGAAATTCCGTTCCGGAGACCCTAGTTTTTAGCTCAGCTTGACATCGTCAAGATGAGCTATTGCCATATGCGGTGTCGTCCGTCCGTTCGTCCGTCAAGATTTGGCTACGGTCAACGATAACTCGAACCGTTTGACCCACATGTTTCAAATTGCATATAGTTGTTACTCCTATGGGAGAGGTTTGAACGTCCTATTTTGGAGCACGCCAGTTGACCTACATTCGAGCCACGTCCACTTTTTAGCTCATCTGACAGTCAGATGCAGCTTGTAGAATCGCATGATAAAATCCTGATGCGCTGTTTTGGTACATATTGTGCTTGACCTGTGGCAAAAACGTTGCTTCCTTACTCTTTGTGGTAATTGAGAAATATCCAAAATACCATTTTACATAAATATTCAAAATTTGTATGGTAACATAATTAGGTGCTGGAAATTTCATGAAATTTTTTGGTTTGAGCATAGAGATATATCTCCTCTATAAATAAAACGTGTGATTGATTCGGTTCATTCGTCAATAAACGTTTAATCTTCATTAGAGCAATAGCCATGCAAAAGGTGTAGAGTAACCTAACATTGTTTACAAGAATACACACACATGAAAAGTACTTAGGAAAGGTGCCACTCCTTTTGTCCTCCATTGTGACATTGTAAAAGTGTAGTGCAAGCCAAATATAAATGTCATCTGAACACTGCTTGTAAAACCATGACTGTCATTATGTGCCGCAGGAGCAGATCGTTTGTGAGAAACCCAAGTTTAATGGAAAGCTCTCAACGGCAGATTGCTATTCCTCGTCGAGCTCACACCAACAAGGAGCGCATGGTAATAATACTACTCAGCAACAACTATGAATTCCGTGTAGCTATCATGTCATAGCACAACCGGTATGGCTTTTTACCTACTTATATATGTGAATTAGCACGGACTCCATGTTCAGATGGTTATTTTATGTTGAACATCTAGGTTGCTTAATTAAAGTCAGTAGCACAAGAAAAAATAGAGAGCTTTTCTGTGTGGAATCATCTATATTAATCAAGGAACACTCATGTAAAAAGATCTTCATTGAGAACATGGTGCAAAATACCACTGTCAGAGACTCGGGGCCTGACCAGGCATCTAATTGAACGAATTTTACATAAAATATTGTGTTGACTCCCAGCTTGGGAAAACGTTAATGTGCAATTTTTTCTGAACTTTGTATGTCCAGCGGAAAGACACATTGAAGCAGAGGAGCAGCAGTCTAAGTGTAATTGAGAAGAAAGGTAAACATTACCTGACCCGCACTGTGCATGCTTGCATGTATACACATACAAGCTTGAGTATAATATCAGGAGTCTATCAATATTGATAGACTCCTGATAATATGTATTTACGTTTTATGCATTCACAGTTTCACTAGCATTGTAATGTTACTAGAAATGTGATCTGTGTGCTATAATTTATCAATACAGGTGATAGAAAAAACGAGAAGAAAGTACGTCGCAACCTGATAGGTGAACTCGCATCTGAAATGAGAAAACCGAGTCCAAGGAAAATGCCAAACGTAACACCTAAGAAAACACCTTGCAGATCTTCAGGTATCACTTTTTTTTCCATTAGGACATAATAATTACAATCGAATTTCAACACTATACAATTTCCAAATTTTTTTTACATGAGAACAGTCGATATCATATTTGAACGAGTTTATATAGACCCACTAAGCTTTTTCTTCAAATAAACCTAAAGCAGTGTGCCTTAACTATTAAATATTCGCAAACCACTATTGCTTTTTTACATGTTCTAAAACATAGGTGGCAGTGACAAATTGCTTACTGCCATACCTGTTGAGAAAGTGTTGGCCAAATTAGTTTCGTTTATTAAACATGGTAAATGTTTTATAATATAATAAAATATATTTAATAAACACATGCTACATAATTGTGAATTTAATATCACTTTGTATTGAATTATTTTATTAATGGCTTTTGTTTTGTGCACGGACACGGGCACTATGTAGGCAGCATGTGTCGCGCTCACCTCAGACTAGTGTGGGTGTATGATTTTCCAGTGGCTATGATGATGGATGTGAAGGGTACATATCAGCATCATGTTATAATAACCAATCTTACAGGTTGTTTTGCTCAGTAAAGAAGCCTAAGGAATGAATCGTGTCCATTAAATAAGGTGTGACTTTACTCGCATTGGCATGAAATAGAACATCTCTGTTTGGTTACAGGTGCGCAACACACATTGAAGACACGATTGGTGTCGGACACACCTCGACACAGGCAAGTTGGACGGGTCGTGTGGAACCGGCTTGAGAGGCAGCGCAAGAGAACCAACACTCTTCCAGAAGCTCTTGTTGTAGAAGAGTCTCCAGAGAAGCCATGTGAGCGCATGATGTACCACTAACTCAGAAAAACAATGTGTAAAAAAGATGTTTGAAATGTTGATAAATGACAGCGTCATCATTTTTCACTAATTTTTTGTTACCGATCGTGAGAGGAGGGCATGTCCAGTGTCCAGTGTCTGTGTTTTGTCTGAGCAATTGAAGTGATGACTACAAATTTTGTTTTATCTTTTATTAGGATGCTTCTGGTTTTTCCGAGTTCTAAATTGAGAGTTTGGGCAGGGTTTAGTAAATAACCTTGTGGTCATCAACAAATATATTATTTGTAATATTAGTCTCAACGGTAATTTTACCTACGTGTTCTATTAGCACTAATTATTACAATAGACGTGCCATATCACTGATGTTGGCCCCCTTGTTTCTTTCATGCAGTGCTTCATGCGAGTCCTAAGAAAATGGCAGTGCTAAAGTGTCACTCGTCCTTTTACTCGCAATCATCACGCTCTCGTAGCTGTACCATAGCTGAACAGAGTGCAGTGGCAGATGCAGCTATGACATTATGCACAGAAGCAGGAGGCACGGGAATACAAGAATCGCCAATGAAGACCAACAAGGAATCACAAAATGAATCGGTAGTCGCTCAAGATGCAAGATGGCAACTGAGGCGCAAGTCTGCTGCTGACTTCCTGTTTACAAGTCTCAGTCCAACACGTAAGAGGAAGGCAATAGGAGCGTCGCATTCACGAAAGGGAAAATCTTATTACACGGAAGTGCTCCCAACGCGGAATAGTTCAGTGCAACAGTCACATCAGGAAATTGTTCGTGTACGGGGAAAGCTGTTTGTATCACCAGACAAAAATATGGGTTCTTTAGCCAGAGCAGAATTGTTTGGTTCTTCCAAATGTAAGCTGGATTCCTCTATTGTTGGCTCATGTCCTGATAATGGGTTGAAGGAAAGCTCTGCTTTGGATCCAGTAGGCCCAATGCTGTATCTCCTTACCCCTAGTAAATGCACAAGGTCCAAATCAATTGTCAGCCCTAAAGAGAACCTGTCATTACCACCCCGTTCTAGAAGCATGGAAGGATCATCGCCAATATTATCAAACAATCGGAATGTGTCAGTAGCAAAGTCAGATAAAATCATCTCAGCAAGAGCTCGCTTATTTTTTTCACCATCAAAACTGCCGCACCTCGAAAATACGCAGATTGGTGATATTTCGGATAGCACGGATAGAGCTGTCTTCAATGATATATCAACATTAGCTGCTGCCAGTTGGGAGCAACCGGTGCTAACAAGGCGCAGCAAAAGTCGACAGAAGGCAATGTGTGAGATTTCAACAAAGCAACTTCCGAGTCACAGCACATCCCATTCGATTGCCAGTGAAACTGCATTTTACACTGATCATGACTCTCCTCGTTCCTTTATGAATGCAGAAACCGATTTCGAAGATATGCCTCACGTGACGCATCGTTCTAGCAGAATGCATGAAAGTGTTAGTACTGACGAAGAGCAGTGCAGCACAGTGAACAGTGAATATCAATCATACTTGCTGCAGGCCAAAGTAGATCAGACACCTGCATGGAACAAGCATGAATCAAACACTGTAACACCTGAACGAAGAAAGAGTCTATGTGGGGAAAACAAAACTCCAGAAACATTGTCAGACCACTGGCCAAAACGCAAGCACCGCTGGACAACACCAACACCGAAGTCTCGTCCCTCTTCCGCAGAGGTTACTCCACAGAAAGTACTTTCCACATCGTCGGGATGCTGTGACCAGCCATCTGACTCTTACAAATGTCCAGTATTGCGAGGTAGTGTCTCCAAATCACCGAGAACACGAAAAACAACAAAAGACCAGGAAAAGGACTACATGGGAATATCATTCCCAAAATTTGAAAACCTGGGATATGATTTAAAAGATGAAGAATTTTCATTGCTCCTCTGTGATAAGATCCTGTCACCAGGCAGAAGCAAGGCTACCTTAGCTGCAGAAATGCAAACGGCTGTAACTAATGCATGTGTAGAGCAAGCTACTACTGATAAGGAGGGCAAGGAAGACTCTATTATTATGAGTAAAACTCAAAAGGCAGAAGCTCGCACATACAGCGATCACGTTAAACAAGGGGATAGCATATTTGCAGAAAGCAATGGAGTACATGTCAGCAAGGTACCTACTAACACATCACAAGTGTCATCAAGTTCACAACGAATTAGAAAAGTGTCTTTCAGCACAAAATGCTCTGGGAGAAAGACAGCTGTACAGGCGCTGATACCTATGAGGTTCACACGCAATCTTTCCAGGGAGACAATGATAACGCCAGCAGAATACCACATGCTCTCACTTCGCTCCCCGTGCAAAAACAGCATGTCACAGGTGCTGTCTCCTTGCGCCAGCCTTGTTTCAACATTATCCCACGTGGGCTCTGGTGGAGTCAAGCGCTGCAGTGATGACGCTGGCTTTGGAAGTCCATGCACAAAACGCACACGATGTCGTCGTGGCTCCGCTACCCGCCTGTCTAACAATAGCAGCATGCAGTCTCCACTGACTAGCAGTTCCCGTGACACTGAGGTAGATGTGGCTGTTGAACAGGATGACGTTTTTCTTTCGGATTCTGTGTTATCCTCACACTCCCCTCCATTGCTAAGCAAAATTGAGGCGAGGTCTTCCATCAGTCGGCATCAGAGCTGCAATGAAGTGGTCATTGATACCCTGTCTGAATCCCAGATGAAGTGGCAAGCTGCAGAAACTCTTAAACCTGTATGTGAAATGCAGGTTTTGTCTTGTACACCACCTACTGGGTCCACAGTTACACCAAAAGCGTACTACAGTAAGTTTTCCTCGCCATCGCAGCTAAGCGTGAGGCACCTAACTAGGTCTCCTATGCTGTCAAACCTGAGAGGTCGAAAGCTACCGAGTGACACGTGAGAGTTGCTCCCAGAAGACCTGCAAGCTCAGTAAAGAGGAAAGCAGTTTGTGTGTGAATTAATGAATTATTTACTTTGTGGTTGCTGTGCTATTAATTGTTGCTAATTATTATTGTAGAGCACAGCAAATGTCATTATATTTTAAGTGTGTAAGTATTTTATCTTATGTGTAAAAAATGTTCGGACCTGTTCACTCATGATTTGACAGATTACATTATTTTATATTTTGCCAGAAATATCTAGAGTATCACCCACGTGCCTGCATACACACTTTTTATCACTAAGTACTCTACATGTAAATATGGTTATACGGTCAGAGATTATTAATTGAAAATGCAAAGCAGGCTGCTCGGGTAAAAAGTTTTTCACCAATCATTCAATGAGTGGGTTTTCATCATTATACTTTAAAGCATAACTAACCCCTTAATCTTTATATAATTGTTCTAGGCTACAGTATACGATACAACACACAGTGCTGGCGGTCTGGAAGAGCACTGGTTGTTGATTTAGGTGGTGTGGGCTGTGCCCATTATTCTATATACGATGCCGATATAATTAGTAACCATCTTAAATTAGCTCATCAAAACAAACCTCTCTGCAAGTGCGGCTAAATGCAATAAATAGATTTGCGACATTTTCATGCTTTTTGCTAGATTGTTCTATGTTATACCTGTAAACAATCAGTATAGATGGGAAAACTAGAATGTATGCTTTTATGCTCTTCTTGAATGCTCTTCTCTCTTCATTTCTTCTTGAATGAAATTTATGTTGATGCCCCTACATATATAAGCTATATATATATATATATATATATATATATATACTCTCTATAATAGTAGAAAGAGCCTGAAGTGTCGTTTTCCGTATCTCCCTCAGAACCGTGCCACGTATTCTCACGCGAATCAAGCTGCGTGCCCCTTTTGGAGCGTCCCGAATACCATTCCGCTACGTTAGAACGCGATTTTTCGATGGTAAAGTCACTTTTTTGAGGCAATTTTCTAAAAAGTTATGTGCGCCGAACAAACTTCGGCATTCATCGGAAACCCGCCACCAAATTTTTAAGATCGCCAATCCGCATGCGCAGCACACGCACACACCAAAGCCATTGCGGCTGCGGTGTTCCGGTATAAAAACGAAGCACTGCCGCGCACAGCTGTTGAGGCGAAAATTACAGAAACCCAACGAGAGACGGCTACAGTTGTATGTGTGTATGTTGTGTGTGTGTGTGGTGCGTGCGTGCGCTGCGTCGTGTGACGTGCGTGCGTGCGTGCGTGCGTCGCGCGTGCGGGTGTGTATGTGGTGTGCGCGCCCCGGTGTGTGTGTAAATGTGGTATGAGTGTGCGTGCGCATGTCGTATATGTGTGTAATACGGTGTGTGCGTTGCGTGCGCGCGTGTGCAAACATTTGACAACGGGAGGTGTAACGCGTGCCTGCGCTTACCGGCTCACTGCGCTCTGACAATTTTAGACGCCGTTTCGATTGTCTAAGAACACACACATACCACACTATACATACCATAACTATAACTTAAACCACCACCATGGTAACCACTATGTTAAACTATTAATGTGTTTTCTCACGGGTTTTAATGATAATATAGCTATACTAAATGTAGATTAAAGGTATAATAATAAACATTTAATTAGGTGGAAGCCTTCACCTAGCATAGCAAGCCACACTAAACGCACGCACGCACACGCACACACCAAAGCCATTGCGCTGGCGGTGTATAAACAGCCAATCACTGCGCGCACAGCTGTGAAGCGAAAAATTAGAACAAAACCCCAACGAGAGACTGCTTCAGTTGTGTGTATGTGTATGTGTGTGTGCGCGTCCGTGTGTGCGTGTGCGTGCTGCGCTGGCGTGTGTATGTATGTATGCATGTGCATGTTGCGTGTATGTGTGTGTGTGTGAATGCGGTGTGTGCGCCGCGTCGCGCGGCGTGTGTGTGATGTGTGTGTGTGCGCGTGTGTGTGCAAATATTTGAAACGGGAGGGTGTAACCCTGCCGCCGCCGTCCACTGACTTTCAAGAAAATAGATCTTCAAAACTACTGCAATGCATTTTTTTTTTTTTTTTAAGAATTTGACTTATTCATGATGCTTCTAACCAGAATGATATTTTCAAAAATAATTAATCTAAATAAGTGAAATTGTACTATAAAATCACCCCATTTTCCTTTTTGTTGAAAAATTGTAGGTAATTTTAAGGTAAAATAGTTGATATATGACTCGAGTCTAAATATCAGTATTTTTCGTTTACTGAAATGTAACGTCTTCACTAAAAGTGAGAGATAAATGGTTAAACCGCCATCCTCAAATCAGACCTCACTCAAACCGTCTGGGGGACGGGTAATAGCTAGTATATATATATATATGTTGTTCTTATGCTCTTCTCTCTCATTTCTTCTTGAATGAAATTTATGTTGATGCCCCTACATATATAACGCCTTGCTACTTGCATGCGTGAATGGCATTTAGCTGTTTTACGTGGTTCCTAGCTAAGCCCTTCTGCTATCTTCTGGTGACAACACAGCTCGCCTGTTGAAATTGTTAAAATTCACAAAAACAAATTTCCCCGCCGTTCAGTTGGCAGGGAGCACCGTTAAGCTCTAGGAGGGTATAAAGAATGAGGTGTATTACCCTGGATATGGAAGAATCGTGGCTACTCCAGGTTAGAAGTGTTAGAAAATATTACGAAAAGAGGCCTGTGTTAGTTTATGAAGGTGTGATTCTCACTCGATTAGCTTCAAGAGCTTCAATGAAAATGCCACGTTAGCAATACCTAGATTCGATGTTATCGTGGCAATCTCGTCAAGGGTCTTCTAATCGTTTTAGCTACGTCTACACGACGAACCTTAACTTCGAGTTAAGCGTCTACACGGGGCCTTAACTCGAGTTAGCTTAACCTCGCCAGTCGATCGAGGTTAAGGCTAACTCGAGTTAGGCCCGTGTAGACGCTTAACTCGAGTTAGCTTAAACTCCACGATAGGCGGCCGCATTAGTACGATGTACGTACACACGCACGCACACGCTCAGCACGCACGTGTTACGTGCGCACGCACGGCCTACGTGCACATGCACACTGCGCGCACGCACCGTGCTACCTGGACACGGCGCGCACGCACGCACACACTCATGCACGCGCACGCACGTGTACATGCACACGCACGCACGTATACATGCACAGCTACGCACGTGTACCTGCACACGCACGCACGTGTACGTGCACACACACGGACGCATTGCACGCACGTGTACCTGCACACACGACGTGGTACCTGCACACGCGCGCACGTGTACGTGCACATGCACGCACGCACGTGTACGTGCAACACGCACATGTACGCACTTCACGCATGCACGCACGTGTATGTGCACACGCACGCACGAACGCACGTGTACGTACACGTACGCACGCACGCACGCACGCACGTATACGTTGCCACACGCCGCGCACGCACGTTTACATTCCACACGCACGCACGCATGCATAATAAAATCGCGTAATAATCGTATCGGGTGTTGTCGTGTAGACGCTACCATAATCGCTAACTCGAGTTAACGCTTAAACGTTCGTCGTCGTAGACGAGGTTTTATTCTCTTGAAAGACAAATTTACGTTTTTACAATAAAAAATGCGCAAAAGTTAGAAGACCCTGATAATACTATTATCCGTCGGAAAACTGATTATCTCTGCTATTACTGTTTCAAAGACATAACTCAGCAGACACACTGAAGACTGACCAGCCGATTGCATGACACAATGTAAAGCGATCATGAACTTAGGGCGACCAATAAAGTAATGATATTTGATGTTTTAGTGATAGCGGAATGAAGGCAACTTTTGTAATGTGTCTGTTCATTGGTAGTTCCATGCAGAATATCACCTAGCACAGTCGTTTTAGCGCATCTATTTTTAAATTGCTTATGAAAACCATCTCCATTTTTCTACCATATTTGTGTTTATTTCAAAGGTTTGAGGGGTGTTACGTGTAGTATATGCACTCAGTTTCGTTCATAAAACTTATCGAATTTAACAAACTTCAGCTGTCAAATTTTCAAGTCATTTAATAGCAACAACCTATTACTACATTATGTTAGTTCGACTAGGTTCATTTGCACATACGCCGCAGGTTGTATTTTATAATAGCAACTATTGCTTAATTGTTTATGCAATAAACATTTTTTGCAACTAAGTTATTTCCCTCCGAATTTACTGACGTGAGGTTGTTCAGTAAGCACAGCATTTTAGTTGCAGAAAAATAAACATACTTTTTTATTATATACAAAATCATAAGCGAGATTACACAGTGTTTTCTCTAAAAAAAATCACAAGGGAGTGGTAGGGTTGAATACGGGGGTTGGTGAAGGCCACAAAGCAATAGTACGAGGAGGTTGCCACATTCCTGCAGTGTTTGCTTGATGGTGTGGCAGCACTGATTAACTGAACATGTTCAGGTAGGGACGCAGCAAGAGAAACGTGGGACTGGGAAATTCCGTTCGGGAGACCTAGTTTTTAGCTCAGCTTGACATCGTCAAGATGAAGCGCTATTGCGCATATGCGGTGTCGTGTCCGTCGTTCGTCCGTCAAGATTTGGCTACGGGTCAACGATAACTCGAACCGTTGACCCACATGTTTCAAATTGCACTATAGTTGTTACTCCTATGGGAGGGTTTTGAACGTCCTATTTTGGAGACGCCAGTTGACCTACATTGGAGCCACGTCCACTTTTTTACGGCTCATCTGCAGTCAGAATGCAGCTTGTAGAAATCGCATGAGCGTGCGCCCCGTTGCGTCCCGTGCGTCCGTGCGTCAACAGTTGGCGCAAATCTTAACGCTCGACGTACGTCACGAATATTCGGGACGTGGGGGCGTAATCCGAAAACGAGTTGGGATGGCGAAGCTGGGGGTCAAGGTCAAAGGTCAAGAGGTGTAAAAGAAGGGAACATTCTCTCCTTAACTTAGGTATAGGAGGAAATACAGAATTGCGGCACGAATTCTAAACGGCTCGACCTAGGCTCGTGATAGTCGCGTGTATAGCATCATGGTAGGAAAAGCCATCACTGTGCCGAAACATTAGAAGGATCACAGTCGTCATAAGGTCAATGTGGCGCACAGGGCAGATTTTTAGACATTTTCTGAGGACATGGTCTGACGGAGCGATTGAAAAACTTTTTTGTTTTCAGCGGTGACCTACCATTTTTATTGGCTTTATTGAAAGGACCCATGAATGTACTTTCCGCTGACATGCCAAAGAGTAAGTGTCGGCATACCTTTTGACCTCAAGAGGAGGGTTAAACATTGATTTGTTGACTGTTAACAAAGGACTGAACTGCTTTTGCTATTATTAGAGCCCATATCTGTGTGAATGTGAGGCTACAGTTGCACAGTTTAATTGCAAATGCAAATGTTTGTTGAACAAGGTTCACGCTCCTTAAATCATATTATTTTCTAAAGCAGTCTGTCTATAGCACCCTGGAGTCTGAATCAGTGAATACTCGCGTGTGTAGGCAAAAACACAGGGCAGCCCATGGCTGGCACGCTTCTAATCATAATTGTTGCATGCCAACCTGTAATGTGTCTGCATGTATAGAGATTAGGTGGGTGCGAAAGTGTAGCTGATATATTTGTTCGAATTGGCTACGAAAGTCAAACAAGAATAAAGAAGACTTATGTATAAGACGTCTTGCTATGCACAAATTAATTTATCAGCAGAACACCAGACACCAGATGAGCCCTGTCGCACTGCGGCACTTGTTGGCAAAAATGGAAATGGCCACAAGTCGGTTCTGGTTCAACGGATTTTGCTCATTTCTAGTATGTGAATAAATAAGGACTGGCCCCAAAACATATCACACGGGTTTTGATATTTTTTTTAAATTATGCAAATTAGGTAGATTTTGACAATTTCACTATGCATTTCAGTGTCTGCCTACGGTCAACGATAACTCAAGAACCGTTTGACCCACATGTTTCAAATTGAATACAGTTGTTACTCCTATGGGAGAGATTTTGAACTTCCTATTTTGGAGCACGCCAGTCGACCTACTTTCGAGCCACGCCCACTTTTTGGCACAAATTAAAATGGCCATCTAAATTCATTCGATTTTGGTATGTGAATGTGTAAGGCTAGCCCCAAAACAGTTGTTACTCCTATGGGAGAGATACTTCGCAGTGACACATACCTACCATAATGTGGGGTGAGTGCCCCTCCCACCGAGATCACATACCAGGCAAACAATGAATACACGATGAAATGACAAATACATGTTATGTAAGGGTTACTTCAGAAACTTCGACTAGCTAAAATTTCTTCAGTCAATGACTTTTGCACAAGACCTTAACCACAAGTCATTGAAGACCAGAACTCTGTGAGGCATGCTCAAAATAACTGGGTCGTGTGGAAACTGCATGATTTTTGATGTATATGCCTAGTTTATGCCAAATATTTGTAACAACTCGCAGCATGCTAGCGAAGATCATATACACACGTGCAGTGGCGTAGACAGGTCCTCAGTTGTGGGGGATAATTTCGCTGTTACTTCCATCGCAATGTATATGAAGAGTGCGCTAGTAACGCACACCGCGAGCGCCTTGGCGCAAAGCCCTTAATGGGTGGGGTCCAGGGGTTCTTGGATTTTAGCAATTTAGAACCTTCAAGATGGCCGTTTTTGAGGGAATTGAATAAAATTGATATTGTAAGTGCAATTTTGTGAATTCTAGGGAAATTTTTTTCTTTGGATCCCAGAGGTTTTAATAACACGCAACCCCCCCCCCCCACACACACACAACCAGTGGCGGATGTGGCGAATCCAGAAAAAAATTCTAGGGCGGCGAACCATGCGAGCTCAAGGGCACGAAGCGCCCGTGGGGGGGTCCCCTTCCCACTGTGTGGAATTGTTAAAAAGTTGTAATCAATTTTGGACATCTTTATCATAGGATATCAGGATTTTTCCTCGTTCAGGGCGTGTCCCCCTCCTGTTTAGGGGGGGGGGTCCGGGGATTTTGTTGAAAGTAACACCTCTTCGATGCAATTTCCTGCACTATGAGGCAGCACTATTAAACAATCTTCATCACAATAACATCACTGTTGAGTTGAGTATTTTTACCTTTGGGCTTTGGGGACAGCAAAGACTAAAATACTTACTACCAAATCTGTGCTATGTAGGCCTATACATGTCCTCACTGGGGTTACCAGTGCAAACTTACCTAGGCTAAAATACCTTTGCCCTGAAAATTCTAGGTGGGGGCGACCGCCTTGTGCTACCGACCCCCCGTTGACAATTACAGCACTGGAATCATCTTCCCCTGAAATTTTGATAAAACGTATATTTTACTGAGAACGTTAAAACTGCAAAAAAAATATGAGAAAAACAACCAGATTTGAACCAAAAAGTGCATATTTTCACCCCTTATACAAAATCGGGAATATACTTCCGGTCGGGTCTCAGCACCACCATCCCCCCGAAAAAAAGTGAGATGAAATTGAATTTTCCCATTCAATCCCCGTGAAAATTCAATATCCCAACTCTCAATAGGTCTATTCCAATTTTGAATAAAGCAAGGATTTAACTTTCGTAAGCAGTGATAAGACTGGCGATTTTGAAAAAAACTCGTATATGGGGAATGCTTTCAAAATTAACCGTCTGAGTTTCAGTAAAATAATGTCATTCTTGGAACGAGTTACAGCCATTTTACAGTAGATGTATGTCACGTTCCATTTCTGTAATAATACATTTACCCCAATTATTTAGGAGAGGATGAATAGCGATGACGGATTTGTAGATAAATATCCAGTATATATTGTCAGTAAAATATTAAATTTTTCCCCATTTTATTCGTGAAAGTAGGGGGGATGAAAGCCACCCCACCTCAATAAGTGTGGGGGGATATACCCCCATCTCCCCGCTATCTACGCCCCTGTCAGATGAACTCAAATTTGACTTTTGATATGCATAGAAATATTCATAATCATAATCTTTGTTAGCAGTACTACAGGCGCCTCGAAACGATTTTTGAAGGGGGGTTGCTCAATTTCTTACGCTCGACAGTGGCCAATGCAGGTTTTCGAGGAGGGTGGTAAGAAACAGGCGGGGGTATGCGGGTCCTCCCCCAGAAAATTTTATATTCCCCATTTTCCTCCTGAAAGTAGGGGGGAATGATTGTACACGCCATCCCCCCCCCACGTCAATAAATGGGGGAATGCATTCCCCGCCTCCCCCGCACCGCTATCTACGCCCTGTAACAATATCTTGTCATAATATATAAGACGGAAGACCAGTTTAAACATAGCCATTTATTGTTCACGTTCTACTGATCCACACCGCAGGCTAGTCATGATTCCCGCCACGCCACGAACCCCCAGTCCTCATGCTGGACCGTGCTGCCACCTTCCGAGTACCAATGAGCAATATTATTAGTAACATGATATGACACACCCCTGCACACGTGCAATTATACACCAGATAAACAATTAGAGATTATATAATAGTTTAGGCGTCAGAATATTCCTACTGTTACATGGTAAATTCAGCATACATTTTACGCGCGGCAGTCTCAGCACAATCTCAACTCAGCGCCCTCCCCCCCCCCCGGGGGCGGCACTCGCCTCGGACCTGCGTGGGGGGGGGGCCTCGCGGGGACCTTGAAAACCTGACCCTGTCGCGATCCGCTTTGCACCCTAAACTACACCCTGTCCCAATATACTGCACTAAAAAGTATACCCTGTTGCAATATTGCACACACAATTGGCCTGGTGATATTGGCCCAATATTGTTTTGCCAATATTGGGTCAGCTTGCTTGCTGGATATCTAGATAACCCTGTGCTAATAATGATGTTCGGAAAATATACCGTCCAGCGGCACGTCCCCAGTACCCAACCCAATGCGTGTGCCCCCCCCCAGGCTCCCATGACGTTGAGACTAGAAAACCCCGGGGAGAATCATTTTGAGAATGTAAACACGGAAATAAATGGACGAATCGAATGACGAAAACCGGGGCGAAAAAGTGACCCTAAACGTCGAAGGTTAACCTGAAAAAGTACCCATTTTTTCTAAAGACGTCGTCGACGCTACAGAGTCAAAATCCGGTCCTTTTTCGACGATTTCTCTGACGAGCATGCGCGTACCACTTTAGTATGGGAGTGAACCCCGGGCTCAGCGCCCACCTTGTCAAGGGGATCATCTCAGCATGGGGACCATCATTGCATTTAATACACTCACAAAGGTGAACAACCATTTTAAATGTGTCCTGGATTGCACCAATCCAAAAAAAATCGTAGTCCTACTAGGCTTTCATACAATTCATTCCGATTTCCACCAAACGGAGTGCCCCCTCCCACAGCTGCCAGCTCTACGTCTTTGTCCTATATATATATAAGCCTACTGCGTAAAAACAACAAAGTATTATTATTATTATATATAGACCTATACCTAGTGTTTGTAAATCAGTGATAACAACAACACACAACAACACGACACAACGAGCACACCACACAGATATAGGCTATGAATACCCGCTGCCGCCTTGCTCAAATCAATTCTCATAAATTCTCGCTGAGACGTAAATACACATTTCATAACGGCGTGGAAATACAGAGAAGCGCCAATGGGCTTGGTAAACGTTGTTCGCTTGTGACCTTCTCGTCATGCGAAAAGATAACTTGTGGCTAGTCGTAGTACTGACGTTATCTTGTGGCAAACGTCATTTAAAACTCTCTCAGACTGCAGTAGAAATGACATTTACCGACCCTTACAAGTTTGATTGTTACATTCCTCATACATAATCTGGCGTTATACCTTTATATTTTGCGCTGTACACTGTATATTCATGACCTACGCACAAAATAAACACTTTGAATCATGATGCTGATGGGTAAATGTCATTGCTACTTTATACCAGAACTAAGAATATTCTTCCAAAAATTTATGATTTATTATACTATGACTTAGTCTATATATGTGTTTACCTTGCCGCCAGCCAGAAGTTTATCACCGCGCACGCAACGTAGTGGGAGCGACATTTATCCGCTTGCGGTAAAACCATAAACTATACTAAGAATATCTATAAGATATATAAGACTATAACAGTATGATATATGAGACTAAGAAGATATTCCTAGTCTATGGTAAAACAACAGACTCAGGGCCGGACTAAGCGTGTGGGGGGCCCGGGGCACGCAATTGTGTGGGGGCCCTATAGTCTGTATTTTTTCTGCACTTTCATGCTTGCAAATTCAGAGAGTATTTCATCGTGTTTCAACGAATTTAAAATGTCACTTTCGATAGCGATAATACTGATGTTTACCTGTCTCTGTTGGCTCATCGTGGTTCTCATGTGATTTTTAATCAACTTGAGTTTTGAAAATGACCTTTCACCGCTACAATTCATGACCATCAATGAAAGATAGATTCTCAGAGCAATTTCGGTATTAGGGAAAGTATCCTTCAGCTGAACAGCAAAATTCAGTCAGAGAAACAGCATGGGAAACGCATCACTTCAACGTTACATGCTAAGAATTTTGTGGATCACAATTACGACAGTTTTGTAAATTTTAGGATACTCTAAATGTGGGGGGCCCCAAATGTGGGGGGCCCGGGGCACGTGCCCCTGTTGCCCCGCCCTTAATCCGCTAGTGAACAGACTATATCCACAGATTAATGTTAGAACAATAAAATGGGGAGATAAGCTGGGAGATGGGGGATACAGGGGAGGATCCAGGGCTGAAGCTAGACAGTGTTTTTCCAGATTTTAAGGGCACATTCCCCAAAAAGGGCACACCACACCACAGTGGGCGGCGTTATAGGCGGAAGCACATGGCGGGGGGTCTGGGGGCCTCACCCATGAAATTTCAAAATTTCAAGGGTCCCTGGGCACAAAAATGAGCACCATTTGAGCACACATTTAGTCAAGCAGCAATAGCTAAAAACCATAATTATGGAAATTTATTTCTGCTTCATTTTGCCTGTGCTTTGCATACCAGCAATTAATGCAGAATGCATTCAAGCACTTCCTTCTTTTTCAGATATAGGGCCAAAGCTAGTTTTGTATCCATGTACATTTTGATTTTCCTTCTCAAGTCATTGTCAATGAATCAGAAGACAAAAGAAAACAAATAAAGAATATAGCAAATTCCATCAAATTGTTTTTGTATTTTTTAGCGCAAATTTCAAGGCACTGTTGAAATCTAGACCGTATTTCCCAATACGGCAAATACGGTCTGAATCCGCCCCTGGGATATCTATTCCCCCATTTTTTGATGTGGGGGATGGCGTGTACAATCCCCCCTACTTTCAGGAGGGAAATGGGGAAAAATTTCATGTTTTTCAGAGAATAAATACTGAACATTTGTCTACAAATCCATCATCGCTATTCTTTTTTTTTTTAAATCCCCAAATCACGTCTTATCAGTTATCACTGCTCACGAAAGTTAAACCCCTGCTTTATTCAAAATTAGAATAGAAATATTGAGAGTTGGGCTATTAAATTTTCGCGGGGATTGAATGCGGAAAATTCAATTTCATCACACTTTCTTTTCTTTTTTCTTTCTTTTTTTTGGGGAGGGGGGGTGCTAATTAAGACCCGACCAGAATATATTTCCGATTTCGTATAAGGGCGGGAAATATATGCACCTTTTCGTTCAAATCTGGTTGTTTTTCAGAAAAACTGTTCTCATAGAGAAGTTCTCATACTTTTTTGTACAGTTTAAGCGTTCTCAGTAAAATATGTTTTATCAAAATTTCAGGGAGAGATGATTCCAGTGCTGTAGTTGTGGGAGGGGGTGTTGCGTGTTATTAAACCTCTGGGAGCCAAAGAAAAAAATGACCTTCGAATTCACAAATATTGCACTTACAATTTCAATTTTTTTGTTCCATTCTTTCAAAAACGGTCATCTTTAATGTTCTAAATTGCTAAAATCGAAGAGCTTCAGGGGGCTTCGACTCCGATCCCGGACCATGCGGAGTCCTAAGGCGGGCCCCTGGACCCCACCCTGGACACGGCCGGCCATTGCGCCAAGGCGCTCGCGGTGTTCGCTACGCGCCCACATTCTTCGTATATTTTGTGATGGAAGTAACAGCAAAATTATCCCCCCACAACTGAGGACCTGTCTACGCCATGCACTGCCCTATCCCTGCCCTATATACACTTCAGAACTGCTCAAAATTGGATGCCATTCAGCATAAAGCTGCGATATGGGTTCCAAAAACTATCATGATAGTGCTGATGTTGTTTTGGCTCAACTTGATTGGCCTCCTTTTCATGTCCGCTTTCTCCATGATAAACTTAATTATGACCTTCCATAAAATTTATCATGGTGAAGATTGCCTGATTGGCATTCCCTCTTAATTGCTTGATGACGCAATTGATGACGCTGTTCGTTGCAACCGATCAATTGAGTTTGATCATTTCTTTCGACATGTGCCATCATCCAACGATCCTTTATTTATTTAATCGATTATTTATTCGATTTAATTATGCTTCTGTCATTCCGTATTGTAATTCTCTCTCTTGTAAATTGCAAATTTGCGGCTATCTCTACTGCGATTCGCAGTGTTGATCTGCTTGTCTCTCCGTCTTCGATATAGTCCCTTGGACTTTGAGGACTATTCACGTGGTTACGAGATTGCAATATAATATATACATTGTATCAAGTATGTATTGATACATATCAAGAGTAGATAATAACACGTGTTACAGTCTTATTATCTACTCTAAATTGATACATATATTCTAAGACAAGGAGGTTCTGAGAAAACTCAAGCCCGTATCACGTGTATACACGAAAAACTCCTATTGGTGAAGACCGCACCAATCGGGTGAGTCGTAGACTGGCTCTACTCCTATCGCTCCCACGCTTAGGTATGTTACAATTATGTTTAGGGGAACCGCATAGTTGTGGTGTCAATCTAGTGAGGTCAACGTAAGCCATAACAAGCTAGGGCAGAGACACAGCCACAGACTAACTACACAGCCATCATCATGGCAAATCCACGAAAATTTAGTGAAAAAATAGCCCTGCATACGCAAAAACAAGCAGAGGAGACAGCTGCATTTGACCAGATCATGAAAGAAGTCAATTTAGCAATTAATGTGCAACATAAACCAGTGAGTATGCTACTAGTTCTCGTTTCACATATTCAGGTTGCAGTACTTCCATCAATGCATGTCTTGAGACTCAAGATACAAGCCGAGTTGCGTGATAGTGATAGTCAGGCATTCGTTCGGGTTGTCGAATAGCCAGCCACCACTCACAACCTAAGTTTGAATACTTACAGTATTCTGTATTTTCAAACACTCTCGTCTATTACACATAAAACCAACATTTTCTCGTATAAATCATCTTAACCGTAACGTTTTACCAGAGGTCCCAAGTTGGGAAAATCCTAGATACAATAAACAGAGTGGCTATATGCCCGGCAGCCGGCATATATCTGACGGCTGCCGGGCACGCGTTTTCGATTTCCTAATGCCGGCAGTTTTTAATTTTTAGTGTTATCTCCAAGTAACAAGGGTTAGGGTTAGAGTTAGGATTAGGTTTAGGGTTTAGAGTTAGGTTTTTGTTAGGGTTAGGGTTAGGGTTAGAGTTAGGCGTTAGAAACTGCGCGGCATTTAGGAAAACGAAGACCGTGCCGGCTGCCGGGCATATAGCCACAGCGTCCAATAAAACATATTGTAACCATAATTATATATTAATGCCTGCTGTTGGGGCACTATGCTGCTCATAGTGTTGCTTCGAGGGAAGGAAGGTAGTGCCGCGAAGGCCCTCCCCCCCCCCCCCAGGACGCGCACCTATTCCTTCCCAAAGCAACACTATGAGAGCATAGTTCCCCAACAGCAGGCATTAATTTTTTAGTGACATCACATGACTATAGAAATCTACTTTTCATGCGTATATACCTTCTTTATACTCCTAATTTGCCGGTGCATTCGATGGTAACGTTCGACACAAACACAACCGCCGTTCGAAATTACTCTTGCGTGGGCCAGACGCAGGACATTCGTGACGTAAACACAATGCGTTATAGAAACAATGCGTCGCGCAAGCGATAGTGCCCGCTCAGGCGGGCACTATCGCTTCATAGTGCCTGCTGCGTTATCCAATGAGATTCGCGATTTATCACGTCATGCACTAATTAATAAATAATAATGTAACCCAACAAGAGTAGGGACTAGGTTCGAGACTGAGAACTTCCAAACTGGGTTTATTCTAAACACGAACCTTTCTCTGCTATTTCTGGACTTAATTTACTATGTATTACATACTCTATATTACCTATGTAACCTGTTACAAAATTTCGAAGGCGACGATCGGCGGATGTTTTCAAGCGCCATTTCTGTTGACCTGTGACGTACGCATTCCAATGCGCATCAGCGTTCGGCTAACTTCTGCTCCAAGATCTGAATGCATCATGGGATGCCTGCTGTCAGTTATGATGTCACCAGAGCCAGCATGTCAGGCGAGGCAACACAGGAGCCGAAGTTAGCCGAATGCTTGCGCATTGGATGCGCCTCACACTCACAATCTGCTCCTCGCCCGCCCCTCGTCGCTTCAAAATTTTGTAACAGGTTACATTAGTTTAATACAGAGTATAGTGATACATAGTAATTAAGTCCAGAATAGCAGAGAAAACGTTCATGTTTAGAATAAATCGTGTTTGGAAGTTCTAGCCTCGAAAAAACGCCCATAAAACCGCCCTGAGTGAATCATTCAGGGGCTCCTCCAAAGAAAAGAATAGGCTCGCGTAGTAACCCTACTCTTGTTGGGCCCGCGTACAGTTGCCGCAGGCCACTGCCGCATTGCCTGCGGCAACTGTACGCGGCTTATAAATACTAGGCTACGAAATCCAAGAAAGGGATCACTTGTGATCAATGGTCCATCGCCTTTTTTTCAGCGGTGCGCAAAAACAGGTAATAAAGTTGTGGCAGGCTGCGACATGTGTTTGTCACGGCGCACCGCCATTCTTTTATAAAGTATAAATGTAAAAAAATGAAATTCAAATGAAAATGCCAAAAAAAAGTGACATTTGTGGTCGTTTATTGTTCGCTGGATCAAAGTACATCAACAAACCATCGCAAATTTAAGTAATTTACTGATGTAAATTTTAAAATATGGCTGAAAAATGTTACGACCGGGACTTTCTGGACTTATTCACGGGGCACCGGGACCAGCATGTCGTACCGGGAGGATATCCCGTGGAGACCGGGACACTTGGGACGTCTGGTTTTACTCACCAAGCTAAATCATATAGGGGTATAAGAAATAGGATAATAGGGAGATAGTGGTCCCTATTATCTACTTCTGATATTATGCAGTATGTAAACAACGTTTAATACTATGTTTTTATACACAGTTATTAATTATTTACACATGTATCAAATTTACATAGCAATGTCATTAATGAGGTAGTCCACTCACAAGTTATGAGTTAGGAAATATATGTGGCAGCAATGATTTAGATTTGTGCACAGGCACTGATGATAAATAAACATGAAATGTATTTATTACCAAAGTCTTAAAGGGATACTTTCCTCTAGAATTTGAGAGTATTTTATAATAGTACTTAGATTTATAAATAATAGCACATACCTATAAATATCTATAATTACGCATTCACATTTGTCATAAAACACCATTGAATTTCGAAATCTTATTTTTGGGCGCTGACATGACACCTGTGACCGTGCCGCCATCCTGAAAAGGTTGCGCATTTGCCAATTTATCTTATTTTGCACATTACAGACTGAGGGCTAATCAAAAAAATGAAATTATATTTATACCTAAATGCTATTTAACCGAAGGATATTCATTTTAGGACAAATTTATCCATATTATAACTGAAACTATATGTCGTTTATAAGATATTGGAATCCTTCTGCTCTTAAATTAATAAATAAGAAATACCCTTGGTCTGTAGCCTGTAGCCAAAACGTTGCTTTGCGCATCTTTTTCATTGGGTGCGCTGCCTGCGGCGACACCGTCATTGTAAGCAACGGTATAGCCGTCAGTTTTAAAACATTAAAAAAATATTTCTAATAAATATTGAACCATAAAGCATTTTATGAAGCGTAATTTTAACCTATCTTAGCTGAAAATATCTGAAGAACCTAGAGAAATGTATCCCTTTAATGTTTATCTTCTCTCTTTCCCCTATTGTGACCGATAATTCCCTGTAAATGATGTTTAAATGCTGCTCTGCAACACACAAGTACACCGCATACACGCCGCTGTGCACAAACAACAAAATTATAGAGCAGATGGGAAAGCGTGACCAGAAAATTTGTGGACTTTTAAAAGAGTAGCATTTTATCAGTAATAATAGACGAAAGAGAGAAGAGAAACATTAATACTGGTAATAAATACATTTGGTGTTATTTACCATAATTTTATTAGTGAAACGTTCCATTTGCCTGTGGATTGGTGTTCAGTGTTTATTCATTGCAAACACTAACGATGTCGTTCTCATCTGTGCTTAATAGAATTATGGTATTATCCTGTTTGAAACGTGTATAATTTGTTAATGGTATAGATTGTAATGAAAATGTGTCTGATGCCACAGGCAATTGGAACGTTTTAATAATAAAAAGATGGTAAATAAACATGAAATTCTCTATCAACTAATAATTCCATGTAAGTGCCGTTTAAATGCTCCTCTGCAACACACAATTTCACCGCACGCACGCCGCTGTACACAAACTCACACAAAGATAAGACTAGGTGAGAAACCATGACTGCCAAAGTCACACAATCAAATTCACATCATCGCAGCAAAATACAACAGCAAAAGCAACTGCCTCCATACTGGTATCTATGCTTAGCTGAATGTTCTGTTGTTTAAATTATCCCCCTTATTATTTGGTGCAACCTAATGTACCCAGAGCTATCTAGTAAATTCCTGCAGAAAACTTCCACTTCATGGTAGTGAAATAGAGCAAGTGCCTGTTTGTTATTTAAAGCTTACTAACCGCGCTAGTCTATTGTTTGGCCAATGAACGTAGTCATGTGTGTGTGTGGCATAATTTCTGCATGAATTATACTAGTGGCAGGCAGGGTAAAAAATACACGGGAGCGATGAGCGATTCGCTCTTCAAACCTCCGAAATAGCTCTCATGAGGCTCAAAATAGCTCCCGTAAAATTTTTGACGGACTTGAAAAAGAGCTCCCGTGAAAAAAAAGTTATTTTCCCCTTGGTGGCTGTAGTAGCCTGTGACTACTAGTACTGATGCGCCCACCGGGCGGCGCCACTCGCATGTCTACCAGAGCGCCATGTGTGGCGTTATCTTATTTGAATAAAGTTAGTTCCTGTTCCAGTATTAA
>NW_014577264.1:100660-104398 GCF_000485595.1 Priapulus caudatus | reverse complement strand
TAAATGCCCGGCAGTTTTTAATTTTTAGTGTTATCTCAAGTAAACAAGGGTTAGGGTTAGATTTAGGATTAGGTTTAGGGTTCGGGTTAGGGTTAGAGTTAGCACACACTGGCCAACGTCTGACAATCTCAAACAGATATTCTCATACCAGAGATACAAGATTCTCATCCCTGTAAAATGGAGCGCTATTTCACATAATACACAGACTTTTGGTGCGCGATTTCAACCATTTTTATGAGGCGCGATGATGCGCGCACCATGGCGCAATTTATGGTGCGCGGTGGAGCGCGAGCGCGATCGCGCCCCTTAAAAATGAAAGCCTGAGTTAGGGTTTTTGTTAGGGTTAGGGTTAGGGTTAGAGTTAGGGTTAGGAACTGCCGGGCATTTAGGAAAACGAAGACCGTGCCCGGCTGCCGGGCATATAGCCACAGCGTACAATAAAACATATGTAACCATAATTATATATTAATGCCTGCTGTTGGGGGCACTATGCTCTCATAGTGTTGCTGAGGGAAGGAATAGTGCCCGAGCGGTAGCGAGGGCACTATTCCTTCCCAAAGCAACACTATGAGAGCATAGTTCCCCCAACAGCAGGCATTAATGTTTTTAGTGCATCACATGACTATAGAAATCTACTTTTCATGCGTATATATACCTTCTTTATACTCCCTAATTTGCCGGTGCATTCGATGTAACGTTCGACACAAACACAACCGCCGTTCGAAATTACTCTTGCGTGGCGCCCAGACGCAGGACATTCGTGACGTAAACACAATGCGTTATAGTAACAATGCGTCGCGCAAGCGATAGTGCCCGCTCAGGCGGGCACTATCGCTTCATAGTGCCTGCTGCGTTATCCAATGAGATTGCAGCGATTTATCACGTCATGCACTAATAAATAATAATGTAACCCAACAAGAGTAGGGACTAGGTTCGAGACTAGAACTTCCAAACTGGGTTTATTCTAAACACGAACCTTTCTCTGCTATCCTGGAACTTAATTACTATGTATTACAATACTCTATATTAAACTAATGTAACCTGTTACAAAATTTCGAATCGACGAGCGGCGATGTTTCAAGCGCCATTTCTGTTGACCTGTGATGTACGCATTCCCAATGCGCATAGCGTTCGGCTAACTTCGGCTCCAAGATTGAATGCATCATGGGATGCCTTCTGTCAGTCATGATGTCACCAGAGCCAGCATGTCAGGCAAGGCAACACAGGAGCCGAAGTTAGCCGAATGCTATGCGCATTGGGAATGCGCACATCACAGGTCAACAGAAATGGCGCTTGAAACATCGCCGCTCGTCGCTTCAAAATTTTGTAACAGGTTACATTAGTTTAATACAGAGTATAGTGATACATAGTAATTAAGTCCCAGAATAGCAGAGAAAGGTTCATGTTTAGAATAAATCGTGTTTGGAAGTTCTAGCCTCGAAAAACGCACCATAAAACCGCCCTGAGTGAATCATTCAGGGGCTCCTCCAAAGAAAAGAATAGGCTCGCGTAGTAACCCTACTCTTGTTGGAGCCCGCGTACAGTTGCCGCAGGCCACTGCCGCATTGCCTGCGGCAACTGTACGCGGGCTATAGTACTAGAGCTACGAAATCCAAGAAAGGGATCACTTGTGATAATGGTCCATCGCCTTTTTTTCGCGGTGCGCAAAAACAGGTATAAAGTTGTGGCAGGCTGCGACATGTGTTTGTCACGGCGCACCGCCATTTTTTATAAAGTATAAATGTAAAATAAAATGAAAATTCAAAATGAAAATGCCAAAAAAAAGTGACATTTGTGGTCGTTTATTGTTCGCTGGAATCAAAGTACATCAACAACCATCGCAAATTTAGTAATTTACTGATGTAAATTTTAAAATATGGCTGAAAAATGTTACGACCGGGACTTTCTGGACTTATACCGGGGCACCGGGACCAGCATGTCGTACCGGGAGGATCCCGGTGAGACCGGGACACTTGGGACGTCTGGTTTTACTAACCAAGCTAAATAATATAGGGGTATAGGAAATAGGATAATAGGGAGATAGTGGTTCCTATTATCTACTTCTGATCTTATGCAGTATGTAAACAACGTTTAATACTATGTTTTTATACACAGTTATTAATTATTTACACACGTATCAAATTTACATAGCAATGTCAGTAATGAGGTAGTCCACTCACAAGTTATGAGTTGGGAAATATATGTGACAGCAATGATTTAGATTGGTGCACAGGCACTGATGATAAATAAACATGAAATGTATTTATTACCAAAGTCTTAAGAGATGGTTATTTAAAGCTACTACCGCGCTAGTCTATTGTTTGGCCAATGACGTAGTCGTGTGTGTGTGTGGCATAATTTCTGCGTGAATTATACTAGTAGCAGGCAGGGCTAAAAAATACACAGGGAGCGATGAGCGATTCGCTCTTCAAACCTCCGAAATAGCTCTCATGAGGCCTCAAAATAGCTCCGCGTAAAAATTTTTGACGGACTTGAAAAAGAGCTCCCGTGAAAAAAAAGTTATTTTCCCTTGGTGGCGTGCTAGTAGCCTGTGACTACTAGTACTGATGCACCCACCGGGCGGCGCACTCGCATGTCTAACGCAGAGCGCCATGTGTGGCGTTATCTCTTATTTGAATAAAGTTAGTTCCTGTTCCAGTATAACATGTGTTAATCTCTTTGATAAGTTCTGATATAAGTCCAAAATAGTCGTGACCCACAATCACGACAACTGGCGACGAGGATGCGCGAAGTAGAGTAGTCGGTTGTCCATCTTCTACACCAATCAAGGATGTCCCTGTGGCGAGCCCAGTGTCGACTGAAAATGGACAGTTGAGTTGAACCCATGCTGCCAGTCGCAACAATTTCAATGTCAATGCTTGAAACCATGTGCTCGCTCAGTGAATCAGGAACTCCAAGTGGCGCTCTCGTGTCGTGATTGCTACTTGCTCAAGTGTTGAAAACTGCCCCTTTCTAAACAGGTTTCCCAAGTGAACTGTTGGTGACGACCAGTGTCACTGCCGGTGTGTTACTGTTACTGTTAGTCTTGGGTGGAAGACGACAGTCAAGTGTGTGGCCCCCACAAGTATCATCTGTCATGTCCATTCCGAGTCTCATCCCCCTACCCCCGTTTGATGTGGACAATGAATCCTGAAGTCCACGCCCAGCATTGGGAGAAATGGATCAAGCATCTCGACATTCTACCTGGAAGCAATGGCGATTGAGTCAGACAAACAGAGGAGGGCGATACTCTTGCACAGATAATAGGCGATCGCGCAGTACGACGTGTTCTGTACGCTGGAAGAGACGCGGCAAAGAGCTACGCAGAGGCAAAAGAAGAGCCTGAGTGAGAAGTTCGCTCCAGAAATCGACGTTTGAATACCAAAAGTTTCTTTTCCGTCGCCTCGTACAGGCTCAGGCTTTCATTTTTAAGGGGCGCGATCGCGCTCCCGCGCTCCACGCGCGCACGCCGAAATTGTGCCATGGTGCGCGCATCATCGCGCCCCATAAAAGTGAGTTGAAATCGCCGCACCAAAAGTATATCTATTATGTTGAAATAGCGCTCCATTAGGAAGTCTTAATGTAGGGGCGGTACAAAAAGTTAGCAACACAACAATTTGTGTGTGTAAGTGACTGAACATATGGCAGAGGTACATGTCTGCGTTTACTACCCTGCTGTTTATATATATATATATAATACAACTAAACAACAGCATCCAAATACAGTACCTATATGGT
>NW_014577264.1:90120-100635 GCF_000485595.1 Priapulus caudatus | reverse complement strand
AGGATAACTTCCTCTTAGAATTTAGAGATTTTATAATTAGTACTTAGTTATAAATAATAGCACATAACTATTAAATATATCTATAATTTACGCATTCACATTTGTCATAAATACATTGAAATTTCGAATCTTATTTTGGGCGCTTTTTTTTTTCGACATGACACCTGTGACCGTGCGCTATCCGGGAAAGGTTTGCGCATTTGCCAATTTATTCTTATTTTGCACATTACAGACTAGGCGTAATCAAAAAAAAATGAAATTATATTTATACCTAAATGCTATTTAACCGAAGCGATATTCATTTTATTGGACAATTTATCCATATTATACTGAAACCTTATGTCGTTATAAGATATTGAATCCTTCTGCCTCTTAAATAATAAATAAGAAATACCTTGGCTCTGTAGCTTGCCTAGCCAAAACGTTTGCTTTGCCGTCTATTTTCAGTTGGGTGCGATGCCTCGGCGACACCGTATTGGATAAGCAACGTTATAGCCGTCATTTTTAAAACATTAAAAAAATATTTTTTAATAATATTGAACCATAAAGTCATTTTATGAAGCGTAATTTTAACCTTCTTAGGCTGAAAATATCTGAAGAACTAGAGAAATGGTATCCTTTTATGTTTTATCTCTCTCGTTTCCCCTTTGTGACCGATGAATCCCTGTTAAATGATGTTTAAATGCCGCTCTGCCAATCACACAGTACACCGCATACACGCCGCTGAACAAAATTGCAGATGAAGTGGAAGTGATTAAAAGTAGCTTTTCCAGTATAATAGACGAAGAGAGAAGAGAAACATTAATACTGTATAAATATACATTTGGGTGTTATTTACCATAATTTTATTTTAGTGAGGAAACCGTTCCATTGTGCCTGTGCGATTGGATTGTTCAGTGTTTCTACTCATTGCAAACACTAACGATGTCGTTCTCATCTGTGCTTAATAGATATTTATCGGTATTATCCTGTTTGAAACGTGTATAATTTTGTTAATGGCTATAGATCTGTAATGAAAATGTGTCTGGATGCCACAGGCAATTCGCGAACGTCTTTAATAATAAAGATGGTAAAGAAACCATGAAATTCTCTATAGACTAATAATTCCATGTAAGTGCCGTGTAAATGCTCCTCTGCCAAACACACAATTTCACGCAACGCACGCCGCTGTACACCAAAACTACACACAAAGTAAGATAGCGTGAGAAACGCATGACTGCCAAAGTCACACAATCAAATTCACATCATCGCAGCAAAATACAACAGCAAAAGCAACTGCCTCCATACTGGTATCTTATGCTCTAGCTGAATGTCCTGTTGTTTTAAATTATCCCCCTTTATTATTTGGTGAAACCTTAATGTACCAGGCTATCTAGCTAAATTCCTGCAGAAACTTCCACTTCATGTAGTTGAATTAGACAAGTGCTGCTTGTTATTTAAAGTTTACTCACCGCGCTAGTCTATTGTTTGGCCAATGACGTAGTCGTGTGTGTGTGTGGCATAATTTCTGCGTGAATTATACTAGTAGCAGGCAGGCGGTAAAAAATACACAGGGAGCGATGAGCGATTCGCTCTTCAAACCTCCGAAATAGCTCTCATGAGGCCTCAAAATAGCTCCCGATAAAAATTTTTGACGGACTTGAAAAAGAGCTCCCGTGAAAAAAAAGTTATTTTCCCTTATGGTGGCTGTCAGTAGCCTGTGACTACTAGTACTGATGCACCCACCGGGCGGCGCACTCGCATGTCTACAGAGGCGCCATGTGTGGCGTTATGTCTATTTGAATAAAGTTAGTTCCTGTTCCAGTATAAACATGTGTTAATCTCTTTGATAAGTTCTGATATAAGTCCAAAAATAGTCGTGGCCACAAATCACGACAACTGGCGACGAGGATGCGCGAAGTAGAGTAGGCGGTTGTCCATCTTCTACACTCAAGGATGTCCCTGTGGCGAGCCCAGTGTCGACTGAAAATGGACAGTTGAGTTGAACCCCATGCTGCCAGTCGCAACAATTTCAATGTCAATCGCTTGAAACCATGTGCTCAGC
The DNA here is from genome assembly GCF_000485595.1 of Priapulus caudatus. Taxonomy (NCBI): domain Eukaryota; kingdom Metazoa; phylum Priapulida; class Priapulimorpha; order Priapulimorphida; family Priapulidae; genus Priapulus; species Priapulus caudatus. The sequence continues at coordinate 98,591 of NW_014577264.1, read as the reverse complement.
CTCAGTGAATCAGGAACTTCCAAGTGGCGCTCCGTGTCGATGATTGCTACTTGCTCAAGTGTTGAAAACTGCCCCTTTCTAACAGGTTTCCCAAGTGAACTGTTGGTGACGGCCAGTGTCACTGCCCGGTGTGTTACTGTTACTGTTAGTCTTGGGTGGAGAGACCAGTCAAGTGTGTGGCCCCACAAAGTAGTCATCTGTCATGTCCATTCCGAGTCTCATCCCCCTACCCCCGTTTGATGTGGACAATGAATCCTGAAGTCCACGGCCCAGCATTGGGAGAAATGGATCAAGCATCTCGACATTCTACCTGGAAGCAATGGCGATTGAGTCAGACAAACAGAGGAGGGCGATACTCTTGCACAGAATAAGCCGATCGCGCAGTACGACGTGTGTACCGCTGGAAGAGACGGCCAAAGAGCTACGCAAGAGCACAAAGAAGAGCCTGAGTGAGAGTTCGCTCCAGAAATCGACGTTTTGAATACCAAAAGTTTCTTTTCCGTCGCCTCGTACAGGCTCTCAGGCTTTCATTTTTAAGGGGCGCGATCGCGCTCCCGCGCTCCACCGCGCACCCGAAATTGTGCCTATGTGCGCGCATCATCGCGCCCCATAAAAGTGGTTGAAATCGCCGCACCAAAAGTATATCTATTATGTTTGAATAGCGCTCCATTAGGAAGTTTCTTAATGTAGGGGGCTACAAAAAGTTAGCAACACAACAATTTGGGTGTGTAAGTGACTGAACATATGGCAGAGGTACATGTCTGCGTTTACTACCTCTGCTTTATATATATATATATAATACAACTAAACAACAGCATCCAAATACAGTACCTATATGGTAGCCACAAGTTACCTGCTCGTTTTCTTACTATACGTGGCGAGAAGTGGTTTCTGCCGACGTGAAACCAGTCGTTAGGCTGGAGGGGCTACATACGTGGCTACTACGTACAAGTAATTTGGCTAGTTTGTTATGATTGTGATGATATTTGTGCTAAATATGCAGGTACATGGATTAGAATCTCTAAGGATGAAATCAGACAATAAATAAAACAAGTTTATTTTTACATCCGATCAACTCTTAGCCACCGATTAACTCACTAGCTCTGTGTGCTGAGTGTTGGGTTGTTTGGATGAAAAAATGTAATTCTGACGAAGCCATTGAATGAATGGAGGTGAAGATGGAATGATTAATCAGTAGATTGACATGACATCCCAATTTTCGTTTTGGATTTCACTCTAGACTGAGGATGGTCATGATTCCATCATCACACCCAAGAGGCATGATGGAGAGCTCTCAAGGAGCTCTCCATCATCCCTTTAAAGGTTGCATTTTAGTGGAGCTCTCCATCATGCCTCTTAAGGGTGTGATTTTTTAGTGGAAGCTCTCCATCATGCCTCGTTAAGGGTGTGATTATGGAGCGTGAAAAGACCCCCTATGGTGTCCTAGGGGAGTCATTAGTAGTCCTCTGTACTTTTTCAAATCTGAAAGCCTGCAGGCTGATTGGTGAAAGCAGTAGATTGCTTCACACGAAGCTCAGGCAAGCAGCCGAGCTATGCAGTGTTCCCAGAGGGCAGTGTCGAGTCCGAGATCAGTCTCAGTTGATTTCCGGATGCCAGCTCCGCGAAGGTGAGGAGGAAAGGCCTCACGGAAGGAGCATATTTTTACTAATTGTCTCTCCTCAGCCAGGGTCGACTAGAAGAGGTTTGTGTCGAAGGCAGGCCGCTGGCATGCTGAAGTGCGAGAGAGGGTGCGAATGCCATTGTCGCGAGGACCCGGAAGAAGAAGAGACGGTCCAGGCGTACGCCGCCGTCAAACATAACAGAAGAGGAGTGCTGGCCAGCTGCATTAGGTGCCAACGAGTGCCTCGCCGGTCAGCGAAGAAAATCGCAGTGTTTACAGATGTGGGAAGATTTGAATTCCCACACGAAGGCAGTGTGTGCGCCACGCGAATGGGGTTGAGTGTGAAAGTGTGCAGAGTTGGGCATTTTGCCCAGTGGTGTAGAGCAAAAGGGAACCCAAGTGAAAAACGTGAGCATGTAAGTGCTGCCCTGACCAGCAGGAGGAGTATGTGTTCAAATGTGAATCAAGAAGCCTAGTTCGTAAACCCGTGTGTCAGTGTTAGTGTGAACGGTGTGCCAGTTTCAATGGTTGCGGACACAGGAGTGTCATGCACAATGATGAGTGAAGAGACATTCGAGCTGCTGTCGCCCCGCCCGAAACTGAGAGACAGTGACAGAACTGTGAATGCGTATGGGAAGAACAAGTTGAATGTTATTGGTGTGTTTGATTCAGAGCTGTCGAGCAACGGGGAAAGTGTCACTGAAAAGATATATATGTTGCAAAGCATGGCCAGACGTCGCTTCTGAGCCGTGAGGCTTCTCAGAAGCTTGGGTTGCTAAAGATAATAAAACCGGAAGTGTCAGTCAAGTGAGTCAGGGGGGCCGGTGATAAGTTATATCCAGTCTCATCCCGCAGTTGTTCAGTGTGTCGTAGAATGAAAGGCTACCAAGTAAAGTTACATGTCAGGAAGATGTCAGCCCTGTGGCCCAGCCCCATCGTAGAATCCGCTACCATACGCTGTGGAGAGTTAGAGAAAGAGGTGAAAAGCGGTTGGAAAGAGTTGGACATCATAGAGAAAGTAGAATGGTCCAACCCGTGGGTCTACGCCAGTAGTTGTTGCGCCAAAACCGAGAATCCCGATGAAGTGCGCCTATCGTCGCATATGCATCACAAACCGTGCCATTAGTGAGGGAAAGAAATATTACCCCTATGGTAGATGATGTGTTAGTCAGTTGAATGGGGCGAAAGTGTTCTCAAAACTTGCTTGCGTAATGGTACCACCAGTTGGAGCTTTACCCCGAGTTAAGACAAATCACAACGTTTTACAAACTCATGTCGGGTTTAGAGACGTATATAAACGTTTGATCTTCGTTATCAGCAGCGCGCCGTTCGAAGTATTCCAGAATGTCATCCAGCCGGTCATAGATGGTACCAGGTGCCATGAATATATCAGATAACATTGTAGTGTTCGGGAGTATCAGGAGTCGCATGATAAAGCACTACTGTCAGTGTATAGCAGTGTTTGAGGCAAAGGGTCTCCGTTAAATCTCGCAAAGTGTGATTTTAACAAAGAATCGTAGAGTTTCTTCGCGATTCGTGTTGTCGAAGCGCGCGTCTGTGCCCGATCCGCAAAAGGTAGAAGCTCTGTTGGAAGCTTCAGATCCGACCTCTACCGCCGAGGTACACGTTTAGTTGGAACTCTAAATTTCAGCGCTCGTTTCATTCCCAACTGTATTCGACCATTATCGCTCCGTTGAAGAAAAGTTGACCACCATGATTCGATTTGAGTGGGGAAAGACCAATCCGATGCGTTGACAGCGGGTGAACAGAGATATTGAGTAAGCGGCCCGTGCTAGCGTATTTGACACCAAGTCAGAGAGTGAGATTTACACTGATGCCTCCCCAGTTGGTGTTGGAGCTATCTTGTGTCAGAAGGGTTGCGTTGTAGCGTACAGTAGTTAGGTCGTTGACCCGAACCGACCAAAGGTGTACTGCAGCTAGAGAAGAGAAGCGTTAGGTGTAGTGTGGTCGCTTGAACATTTCCATTTGTATGTTCATGGTCACAGAGTGACTATTTACCGGATCACAAGCTGTTGTTGTCCGATGTACGGAAATCCTCGAGCTAAGCTGTCAGCTCGACTCGAGAGATGGTCGCTTCGGATGTTGCCGTATGAATTCGAGGTTAGGCACCAGGGGTAAAGAAAAACCAGCAGACTACCTGTCCCGCCATCCCGTGGGTTGCCGAACCATGGTTAGCAGCACGAACAGAGGGTAGCAGAAGAATACATTAGCTTCATAGTGCAGAGTTCAAGTGCCGAAGGCCATCACGTTTGAAGAGGTGCGAGTTGCTTGCGAGTTAGACGCCGACGCTCTGTAAAGTCAAGAAAGCTGTTAGGCCCGGAAGGTGACATGAAGCCAAAGATCAGGCAGGCCTTACTCCTTATAGCAAGGTGCAAGGAAACTGTCAGTGAGCAGAGAAGGCATAGTGTGGAAGCAATGGCAGGATTGTGCTCCCTGTGCAGTCTACAGAACTGAGTTGTAGATTTTGCTCATTGAAGGCCATCAAGGCGTGAGCAAAACGCCTCGCGTTGTTGCGGGGCGAAAGTCTGGTTCTCGAACATGAATCAGATAGTAGAGGCAAGGTTTTGTCCGTGCGTTCCATGTCAGCGTCGACAAGTGGTGGCTCACGTGAACCGCGCTCCGCCATGACCAAGTTACCAGATCGTCTGTGGTCAGAGGTCAGTGTAGACTTTAATGGTCCACTGCCTCAGGAGAGAGTACCTGCTCGTAGTCATTTGACAACTACAGTAGCATTCCAGAAGTAGAGATTGTCAACTTCGGGAGGCCGCGCGTACTGCTAATCCCGGCTACTCAACAATATTTCTTCATCGCGAGGGATAACCACGAGTGTAGTGAGACGACACGAGTCCGCCGTTCAAATTAGTGAATTCGCAAATTTCGCAAAATGCATGGGTTTCCATCACTGCAAAGTGACACCTTTGTGGCCCGAAGCCAACGGGGATGTTGAGAGTTTCAATAACCATTGAACAAAGCATGTACCCCCTTCAGGTTGAAAAACAACCTTGGAAACAGGTTATGTATGGGTTTCTGAGGAATTATCGTAACACCCGAATTGTACGACCATGCAAACCCTGCGTCCATTGTCCATAGGTATATGGGTAGACAAGCTCCCGCAAATCCTAGCAAAGATGTTCGATACGCGTCCTGAGGGGCATTGACAACAGAAACAAGGAGAAAATGAAAAGGTATGGGACAGACGCAGGCATACAAAGTTTTCCCCAAGTTTAAGGCCGATCCCTTACGAGGTGATAAATATTAGCGGGTCATGGCTGATCATCCAGCGCGGCAAAGAAGTAAAAGGCGAGGAATTGTTCCCTGCTAAAGCAGATAATCCCCTCGTGACACAAACCGGAGGAGGATAATGTTCCCGAGTTAACATGCCCATTATTATTCCCCCATTGAACCTCCGCACAGGTAGAGAACCCTGAGGTAAACCCAGTGCCTAGTCCACACAGGTAACTCCCGGGCTTGTGACGAAGGAGGCCTACCATCTCCAGGATTACCAGTAGCAGTCCGAGTATTACAGTTCGTTAGTTTCTGTGTTGATACTCCCGTCCCAGAGATTTGTAGCCTTACTGATTCGTTTGCCATGTAAGGCACTCAGTGATTGATAGTTTCAGTCTGGTATCTTTTGGATATTACTGTTCGGTTTTAAAAGGGGCGAAGAGATGTAGTAGCTGGACTACTAGTACTGCTGGCCCCCAGGCGGGCGCACTCGCATGTCTAACCAGAGCGCCATCTGTAGGCATGTATTAATCTATTTGAATAAAGTTCCAGATTCTAGTTCCGGTATAAACATTTCAGTGTCCATAAATAAGACAGATCGCCTTTAGAGCTTTGACATGGTATCTTCTGCTTGTGCATTCTATAAGTCCAAAATAGTCCGTGACTAGGAGATCACGACAGTGGCACGAGGTCGTTATGGAGCTTCTGAAGCGGAGGAAGAGCCGTTGAACCGAGCATGCATGATCGGCCATTACTCGTGTTCAGGGGATCGAAATTAGCGGGTATTCCCGATATCGCGGCGGTAGGTAGGATTTTGGTTTGGTACCAGCTCTTCAATGTTTGCGTATTCCTGCGGGATAGTTAAAAAAATTCGTCAAAATCGGGATAGTGGGTTGTTGAGTTATTTGAACTTTATACCACAGCATGTGGCTGTACAATGTGTACGGCTGACGTGTGTATACAATTGTATCAAGCGAGACCAGACTACGTCTAGGCACAATACGTCTGCAGATTGTACTTGTCTGTGCATATCTTGTGAATCTGGTTTTTCATGTTTTTATTCTGAATTAATTCTACAGTTACAGTATTAAGTAATTTCTCAATGCTATTATTGCCATATTTAAAGATTTTGGATACCAAACATTGATTTAAATTTACTATCCAAAAAATGGGGATACCAGATCTCTTGGGGGGATACCAGATTTCAATACCTGGTATCCGAATTGATACCATAATAAAATCTAATTTCGGCCTGGGTGTATATAATAAAAGCAGTTTTCTCTATTTACATTTTTCATGAAGAGATGGAGTGAGTTTTTCCTCGTAGGAATTTACTAGATTATCTCCAAGTAAACTATGTTGCAAGCGGCAATAATTCAATCAACATGTGAGCATGTGGCTTATGCAATACAGCGATACCAGAATGGAGGCGATTGTTGGTTTTTCGTGCGATCGTGTGAACATGTATAACTAATCGACCATTGTAGCAAAATTTGTCAGGCCTGTCCACTTTCCCACCTGCTCAATTTTGGTGAGCTTCATGCACAGTGGCTGTGTGCTTCCAGTGAGATTGTGTTGCGAGGAGATCTCTCTGATTTAGAGGAGAACACTGTTGCAAATAATATTAGAGAAGAAAATACAATAAACATGAGACTAATAGAACATAACGACATGTGACATACTGGACATATTGAATATATTGATATTGATATATTGACAATACTTTGACATTTGACATGAAATAATAGGAGAAAGACAAAATACATAAACATTTGAGGACTTGGGTAAAAATACATTTGCGGGTTTATTAGAAGTTTGTCATTTAAACTGCTCAAGTACCTGCCGTAAGTCTGCATACAGTTTAAAGTGCCTCCAAATTCGCTCTGTTGATTTCCTAATGGTTGGCTATGTACCGGTAATTACTGTTTTAGTATTTTGACATGATGAGGAGTAAGCACTCTAATACATACTGACCCATATTAATATCTAGGAATAATTAAATAAATTAAATTATTGTTAAAAAAGCTAACAGGCACATCTCAGGCTTCATGGCGGAGGAATCAATCCGTCTAACTGCGGCTAGGATTAATGCAATATTGGATGCTCATCGAACTATGATTAATCATCCAAATACGGAAGCCACAAGTTACCTTCTCGTTTTCTACTATACGAGGCGAGAAGTGGTTTTCTGTCGACGTGAAACAGTCGTAGGGCTGGAGGGGCTACATACGTGGCTACTACGTACAAGTAATTTGGCTAGTTTGTTGATGGATTGTGATGATATTTTGTGCTGAAATATGCAGGTACATGGATTAGAATCTCTAAGGATGGAAATCAGAATAAATAAAACAAGTTTATTTTTACATCCGATCAACTCTTAGCCAACCGATTAACTCACTAGCTCTGTGTGCTAGTGTTGGGTTGTTGGATGAAAAGAATGTAATCCTGACGAAGCCATTGAATGAATGAAGGTGAAGATGAATGATAATCAGTAGATTGACATGACATCCCAATTTTCGTTTTGGATTTCACTCTAGACTGAGGATTGGTCATGATTCCATCATCACACCCCAAGAGGCATGATGGAGAGCCCTCAAGGAGCTCTCCATCATCCCTTTTAAAGGTGTGATTTTTCGTGGAGCTCTCCATCATGCCTCTTAAGGGTGTGATTTTTTAGTGGAGCTCTCCATCATGCCTCTTAAGGGTGTGATTTTTTAGTGGAGCTCTCATCATGCCTCTTAAGGGTGTGATTATGGAGCGTGAAAAGACCCCCTATGGTGTCCTAGGGGAGTCATTAGTAGTCCTCCTGTACTTTTCAAATCTGAAAGCCTGCAGGCTGATGGTGAAAGCATAGATTGCTTCCACACGAAGCTCAGGCAAGCAGCCGAGCTATGCAGGTTCCCAGAGGGCAGTGTCGAGTCCGAGATCAAGTCTCAGTTGATTTCCGGATGCAGCTCCGCGAAGGTGAGGAGGAAAGGCCTCACGGAAGGAGATATTTTACTAATGTCTCTCCTCAGCCAGGGTCGACTAGAAGAGGTTGTGTCGAAGCAGGCCGCTGGCATGCTGAAGTCGAGAGAGGGTGCGAATGCCATTGTCGCCGAGGACCCGGAAGAAGAAGAAGACGTCCAGGCCGTACGCCCGCGTCAAACATACCAGAAGAGGAGTGCTGCGCCAGCTGCATTAGGTGCCGCAACGAGTGCCTCGCCGAGTCAGCGAAGAAAATCGCAGTGTTACAGATGTGGAAGATTTGAATTCCCACACGAAGGCAGTGTGTGCCCAGCGAATGGGGTTGAGTGTAGAAAGTGTGGCAGAGTTGGGCATTTTGCCAAGTGGTGTAGAGCAAAAGGGAACCCAAGTGAAAACGTGAAGCATGTAAGTGCTGCCCCTGACCAGCAGGAGGAGTATGTGTTCAAATGTGAATCCAAGAGCCTAGTTCGTAAACCCGTGTTCAGTGTTAGTGTGAACGGTGTGCCAGTTTCAATGGTTGCGGACACAGGAGTGTCATGCACAATGATGAGTGAAGAGACATTCGAGCTGCTGTCGCCCCGCCCGAAACTGAGAGACAGTGACAGAACTGTGAATGCGTATGGGAAGAACAAGTTGA